>NC_035169.2:0-95261 GCF_001659605.2 Manihot esculenta
TTTAGAGTGTTCAGTTTATTCAGGGCTGGGTTTAGGGTTTTTAGGTTTAGTTTAGGGTTTAGGGTTCAGGGTTGAGTGTTCAGTTTAGGGTTTTTAGGGGGTTAGGGTTCAGGTTAAAGTTTAGGGTTTAGGGTTTAGGGTTTAGGGTTTAGGGTTTAGGGTTTAGGGTTTAGGGTTTAGGGTTTAGGGTTTAGGGTTTAGGGTTTAGGGTTTAGGGTTTAGGGTTTTAGGGTTTAGGGTTTAGGGTTTAGGGTTTAGGGTTTAGGGTTTAGGGTTTAGGGTTTAGGGTTTAGGGTTTAGGGTTTAGGGTTTAGGGTTTAGGGTTTAGGGTTTAGGGTTTAGGGTTAGGGTTTAGGGTTTAGGGTTTAGGGTAGGTTTAGGGTTTAGGGTTAGGGTTTAGGGTTTAGGGTTTAGGGTTTAGGGTTTAGGGTTTAGGGTTAGGTTTAGGGTTTAGGGTTTAGGGTTTAGGGTTTAGGGTTTAGGGTTTAGGGTTTAGGGTTAGGATTTAGGGTTTAGGATTTAGGGTTAAGGATTTAGGGTTTAGGTTTAGGGTTTAGGATTCATTATTTAGGGTTCAGAGTTTAGGGTTTAGGGTTTAGGATTCAGGGCTTAGGGTTCAGGGTTTAGCGTTTAGGGTTTAGGGTTCAGGGTTCAGAGTTTAGGGTTAGGGGTTAAGGGTTTTGGGTTTGTAGTTTAGAGTTGAGGGTTTACGGTTCAGGGTTTAGGATTTAGGGTTACGGATTTAATTTTTAGGTTTAGGGTTTAGGATTCATTGTTTAGGGTTCAGGGTTTAGGGTTTAAGGTTTTGGATTCAGGGTTTAGGGCTTAGGGTTCAAGGTTTAGGGTTTAAGGTTTAGGGTTAAGGGTTTAGGGTTAAGGGTTAAGGGTTTTGGGTTTGTGGTTTAGAGTTTAGGGTTTAGGGTTTAGGGTTCAGGGTTTAGGGTTTAGGGTTTAGGGTTTAGGGTTTAGGGTTTAGGGTTTAGGGTTTAGGGTTTAGGGTTTAGGGTTCAGTGTTCAGTATTCAGGATTTAGGGTTTAGGGTTTAAGGTTCTGGATTTAGGGTTTAGGGTTTAGGGTTTAGGGTTTAGGGTTTCGGGGTTTGGGATTCGGGGTTCGGGGTTTAAGGTTCGGGGTTCGGGGTTCGGGGTTTGGGGTTCAAGATTCAGGGTTCAGGGTTCAAGGTTCAAGGTTTAGGGATCAAGGTTCATGGTTTAGGGTTTAGGGTTTAGGGTTTAGGGTTTAGGGTTTAGGGTTTAGGGTTTAGGGTTTAGGGTTTAGGGTTTAGGGTTTAGGGTTTAGGGTTTAGGGTTTAGGGTTTAGGGTTTAGGGTTCAGGGCTGATGGTTTAGGGTTTAGGTTTCAGGATTCAGCATTTAGGGTTTGGGATCTAGGGTTCACACATTAGGGTTTAGGGTTTAGGATTAAGGGTTTATGGTTCTAGATTTAGGGTTTAGGGTTTAAGGTTTAGGGTTTAAGGTTTAGGGTTCATACTTTAGGGTTCTGGATTTAGGGTTTAGGGCTTAGGGTTCAAAGTTTAGGATTTAGGGTTCAGGGTTCAGTGTTCAATGTGCAGGGCTTAGGGTTTAGGGTTATGGGTTTTAGGTTCAGGGTTTAGCATTTAGTGTTTAGGGTTAAGTGTTCAGGGGTCAGGGTTCGAGATTCATGGTTTAGGGTTGTGGATTCAGGATTTAGGGTTGGGGTTTAGGGTTCAGTGTTCAGGATTGATGGTTTAGGGTTTCGGTTTTAAGGTTCAACGTTTAGCGTTTAGGATCTAGGGTTCACATTTTAGGGTTTAGGGTTCAGGGTTTAGAGTTTAGGATTTAGGGTTTAGGATTTAGGATTTAGGGTTCAGGGTTCAGGGTTCAAAGTTTAGGGTTAAGGGTTAAGGGTTTTGGGTTTGTAGTTTAGAGTTTAGAGTTTAGGGTTCAAGGTTTAGGATTTAGGGTTAAGGATTTAGGGTTCAGGGGTCAGGGTTCGAGATTCAAGGTTTAAGGTTGTGGATTCAGGATTTAGGGTTGGGGTTTAGGGTTCAGGGTTAAGGATTGATGGTTTAGGGTTTAGGTTTTAAGGTTCAACGTTTAGCGTTTAGCATCTAGGGTTCACACTTTAGCGTTTAGGGTTCAGGGTTTAGAGTTTAGGGTTCAGGGTTTAGAGTTTAGGATTCAGGGTTTAGGATTTAGGGTTTGGGGTTCAGGGTTCAGGGTTCAGGGTTCAGGGTTCAGAAGTTTAGGGTTAAGAGTTAAGGGTTTTGGGTTTGTAGTTTAGAGTTTAGGGTTTGGGGTTCAGGGTTTAGGATTTAGGGTTAAGGATTTAGGGTTTAGGTTTAGGGTTTAGGATTCATTATTTAGGGTTCAGAGTTTAGGGTTTAAGGTTTTGGATTCAGGATTCAGGGCTTAGAGTTCAGGGTTTAGCGTTTAGGGTTTAGGGTTCAGGGTTCAGAGTTTAGTGTTAAGGGTTAAGGGTTTTGGGTTTGTAGTTTAGAGTTGAGGGTTTAGGGTTCAGGGTTTAGGATTTAGGGTTAAGGATTTAATGTTTAGGTTTAGGGTTTAGGATTCATTGTTTAGGGTTTAGGGTTTAGGGTTTAAGGTTTTGGATTCAGGGTTTAGGGCTTAGGGTTCAAGGATTAGGATTTAAGGTTTAGGGTTAAGGGTTTAGGGTTAAGGGTTAAGGGTTTTGGGTTTGTGGTTTAGAGTTTAGGGTTTACGGTTTCAGGTTCAGGGTTTAGGGCTTAAGATTTAAGGTTTAGGTTTAGGGTTTAGGATTCGTTGTTTACGGTTCAGGGTCTAGAGTTTAGGGTTTAGGGTTTAGAGTTGAGGGTTTAGGGTTTAGGGTTTAGAGTTGAGGGTTTAGGGTTTAGAATTAAGGTTTCAGGGTTTAGGGTTCGGGGTTTGGGGTTTTAGGTTTAGGGTTTAGGGTTTAGGGTTTAGGGTTTAGGGTTTAGGGTTAAGGCTTTCGAGTTTAGGGTTTAGGGTTCAGGGATTTAGCATTTTGTGTTTAGGGTTTAGGATTCAGGGATCAGGGTTTGGAATTCAGGGTTTAGGGTTGTGGATTCAGGATTTAGGATTGAGATTTAGGGTTCAGGGTTCAGGGTTAATGGTTTAAGGTTTAGGTTTCATGGTTCAACGTTTAGGGTTTAGGATCTAGGGTTCACACATCAGGGTTTAGGTTTTAGGATTGAGGATTGAGGATTTAGAATTTAGGATTTAGGGTTTAGGATTCAGGATTTGGGGTTTGGGGTTCATGATTTATGTTTTAAGGTTCAGGCTTTAGGATTCTGGGTTTAGGGTTTAGGGCTTAGGTTTCAAAGTTTAGGGTTTAGGGTTCAGGCTTTAGGGTTCAAAGTTTAGGGTTTAGGGTTCAAGGTTCAAGGTTGAGTGTTCAGTATTCAGGGCTTAGGGTTTACGGTTTAGGTTTTAGGGTTCAGGGTTAAAGTTTAGGGTTTGGGATTCGGTGATTAGGATTCAAGATTTAAGGTTTAGGATTTAGGGTTCAGGCTTTAGGGTTTAGGGTTTTAGGTTCAGGGTTTAGCATTTAGTGTTTAGGGTTAGTGTTCAGGGTCAGGGTTCGAGATTCAGGGTTAGGGTTGTGGATTCAGGATTTAGGGTTGGGGTTTAGGGTTTCAGTGTTCAGGTTGATGGTTTAGGGTTTCGGTTTTAAGGTTTCATCATTTAGCGGTTTAGGGATCTAGGGTTCACATTTTAGGGTTTAGGGTTTCAGGTTTAGAGTTTAGGATTTAGGGTTTAGGATTTAGGTTTAGGTTCAGGGTTCAGGTTCAAAGTTTAGGGTTAAGGGTTTAAGGGTTTTGTTTTGTAGTTTAGAGGTTTAGGTTTAGGGTTTAGGGTTTAGGATTTAGGGTTAAGAATTTAGGGTTTAGGGGTCAGGGTTCGAGATTCAGGGTTTAGGGTTATGGATTCAGGATTTAGGGTTAGGGTTTAGAGTTCAGGGTTCAGGATTGATGGTTTATTGTTTAGGTTTTAAGGTTCAACGTTTAGCGTTTAGGATCTAGGGTCCACACTTTAGGGTTTAGGGTTCAGGGTTTAGAGTTTAGGATTTAGGATTTAGGATTTAGGATTTAGGGTTTAGGGTTCAGGGTTCAGGGTTCAGGGTTCAGGGTTCAGAGTTTAGGGTTAAGGGTTAAGGGTTTTGGTTTTGTAGTTTAGAGTTTAGGGTTTAGGGTTCAGGGTTCAGGGTTTAGGATTGAGGGTTAAGGATTTAGGGTTTAGGTTTAGGGTTTATGATTCATTATTTAGGGTTCAGGGTTTAGGGTTTAAGGTTTTAGATTTAAGATTCAGGGCTTAGGGTTCAGGGTTTAGCGTTTAGGGTTTAGGGTTCAGGGTTCAGAGTTTAGGGTTAAGGGTTTTGTGTTTGTAGTTTAGAGTTGAGAGTTTAGGGTTCAGGGTTTAGGATTTAGGGTTAAGGATTTAATGTTTAGGTTTAGGGTTTAGGATTCATTGTTTAGGGTTCAGGGTTTAGGGTTTAAGGTTTTTGATTCAGGGTTTAGGGCTTAGGGTTCAAGGTTTAGGGTTTAAGGTTTAGGGTTAAGGGTTTAGGGTTAAGGGTTAAGGGTTTTGGGTTTGTGGTTTAGAGTTTAGGGGTTACAGTTTAAGGTTCAGGGTTTAGGGCTTAAGATTTAAGGTTTAGGTTTAGGGTTTAGGATTCGTTGTTTACGGTTCAGGGTTTAGAGTTTAGAGTTTAGGGTTTAGAGTTGAGGGTTTACCGTTTAGGGTTTAGAGTTGAGGGTTTAGGGTTTAGGATTAAGGTTTCAGGGTTTAGGGTTCGGGGTTTAGGGTTTTAGGTTTAGGTTTAGGGTTTAAGCTTTAGGGTTTAGGGTTTGGGGTTCAAGCTTTAGGGTTTAGGGTTTAGGGTTTAGGGTTAAGGCTTTCGAGTTTAAGGTTTAGGGTTCAGGTTCAGCATTTTGTGTTTAGGGTTCAGGATTCAAGGGTCAGGGTTTGGAATTCAAGGTTTAGGGTTGTGGATTCAGAATTTAGGATTGAGATTTAGGGTTCAGGGTTCAGGGTTAATGGTTTAAGGTTTAGGTTCATGGTTCAACGTTTAGGGTTTAGGATCTAGGGTTCACACATCAGGGTTTAGGTTTTAGGATTGAGAATTTAGGATTTAGGATTTAGGATTTAGGATTCAGGATTTGGGGTTTGGGGTTCATGGTTTATGTTTTAAGGTTCAGGCTTTAGGATTTTGGGTTTAGGGTTTAGGGTTTAGGGTTTAGGGTTCAATGTTCAGGTTTCAAAGTTTAGGGTTAAGGGTTAAGGGTTAAGGGTTTTGGGTTTGTAGTTTAGAGTTTAGGGTTTAGGATTTAGGGTTTAGGATTTAGGGTTAAGGATTTAGGGTTTAGGTTTAGGGTTTAGGATTCAATATTTAGAGTTCAGAGTTTACGGTTTAAGGTTTCGGATTCAGGATTCAGGGCTTAGGGTTCAGGGATTAACGTTTAGGGTTTAGGGTTCAAGGTTCAGAGTTTAGGGTTAAGGGTTAAGGGTTTTAGGTTTGTAGTTTAGAGTTGAGGGTTTAGGGTTCAGGGTTTAGGATTTAGGGTTAAGGATTTAATGTTTAGGTTTAGGGTTTAGGATTCATTGTTTAGGGTTCAGGGTTTAGGGTTTAAGGTTTTGGATTCAGGGTTTAGGGCTTAGGGTTCAAGGTTTAGGGTTTAAGGTTTAGGGTTTAGGGTTTAGGGTTATGGGTTAAGGGTTTTGGGTTTGTGGTTTAGAGTTTAGGGTTTAGGGTTTAGGGTTCAGGGTTTAGGGTTTAGGGTTTAGGGTTTAGGGTTTAGGGTTCAGGGTTCAGTGTTCAGTATTCAGGGTTTAGGGTTTAGTGTTTAGGGTTCTGGATTTAGGGCTTAGGGTTTAGGGTTTAGGGTTTAGGGTTTAGGGTTTAGGGTTTAGGGTTTCGGGGTTTCGGATTCGGGATTCGGGGTTCAAGGTTCGGGGTTCGGGGTTCGTGGTTTGGAGTTCAGGATTCAGGGTTCCGGGTTCAAGGTTCAAGGTTCAAGGTTTAGGGATCAAGGTTCATGGTTTAGGGTTTAGGGTTTAGGGTTTAGGGTTTATGGTTTAGGGTTCAGGGTTGATGGTTTAGGGTTTAGGTTTTAGGATTCAGCGTTTAGGGTTTGGGATCTAGGGTTCACACATTAGGGTTTAGGGTTTAGGATTAAGGGTTTATGGTTCTAGATTCAGGGTTTAGGGTTTAGAGTTTAGGGTTTAAGGTTTAGGGTTCATGCTTTAGGGTTCTGGATTTACGGTTTAGGGCTTAGGGTTCAAAGTTTAGGATTTAGGATTCAGGGTTTAGTGTTCAATGTGCAGGGCTTAGGGTTTAGGGTTATGGGTTTAGGGTTCAGGGTTAAGGTTTAGGTTTTAGGATTCAGTGTTTAGGGTTCAAGATTTAAGGTTTAGGATTTAGGGTTTAGGCTTTAGGGTTTAGGGATTTAGGTTCAGGGTTTAGCATTTGTTGTTTAGGATTCAGGGTTCAGGGTTTAGGGTTTAGGGTTTAGGGTTTAGGGTTTAGGGTTTAGGGTCCCCCTCCTTACCTCTTTCCGATGTGTGATACTTTCAATCCACCTCATAGGGCTTCTACCCCCCATAAGGCCTGAGCGTCCTCGCTCAGCACACCGTACTCATGAGGCCCAGGCTCTGATACCAATTGTAACATCCTCTGGGCCCACAACAGTAGATATTGTCCGCTTTGGGTTCGAGGGCCTTGGCCCAGCCTTCCCCTCACGGTTTTGTTCTTGGGTCAAGGGATTTGATACCCTTTCTTCCCGAAACGCGTCTACTGTGGTCTCTTGGGGCTTGCCCTTAATCGGGCACCGGATCTAACATGGGTGATAGACTTGCCATTTTTTGGGATGGACGCTATTAGTCCGAAATCGGGCACTGGATGTAACAAGGGTGATAGACTTGGCAATTTTTTCGATAGAAGCTGTTATGACGAAATCAGGCACTGGATGTAACATGGGTGATAGACTTGGCAGTTTTTGGGATGGAAGCTGTCATGTCGAAATCGGGCACCGGATGTAACATAGGTGGTAGACTTGGTAACTTTTGCGATAGAAGCTGTTATACTAAAATCGGGCACCGGATGTAACATGGGTGATAGACTTGGCAGTTTTTGGGATAGAAGCTGTTATGACAAAATCGGGCACCGGATGTAACATGGATAATAGACTTGGCAGTTTTTGGGATGGAAGCTGTCATGCCAAAATCGGGCACGGGATGTAACATAGGTGATAGACTTGGCAATTTTTGCGATAGAAGCTATTATGCTAAAATCGGGCACCGGATGTAACATGGGTGATAGACTTGGCAGTTTTTGCGATAGAAGCTGTTATGACGAAATCGGGCACCAGATGTTGCATGGGTGATAGACTTGGCAGTTTTTGGGATGGAAGCTGTCAAGCCAAAATAGGACACCGGATGTAACATGGGTGATAGACTTCGCAGTTTTTGGGATAGAAGCTCTTGTGACGAAATCGGGCACTGGATGTAACATGGGTGATAGACTTGGCAGTTTTAGGAATGAAAGCTATCATGCCGAAATCTGGCACCGGATGTAACATGGGTGATACACTTGGCAGCTTTTGCGATGGAAGCTATTAAGCTGAAATCGGGCACCGGACGCAACATCAGTGATAGACTTGGCAGTCTTTGGGATGCAAGCTATTAGGCCGAAATCGGGCACCGGATGTAAATAGGTGATAGACTTGGCAGTTTTTACGATAGAAGCTGTTATGACGAAATCGGGCATCGGATGTAACTTGGGTGATAGGCTTGGCAATTTTTGGGATGGAAGCTATTAGGCCGAAGTCGGGCACCGGATGTAACATGGGTGATAGACTTGGCAGTTTTTGCGATAGAAGCTGTTATGACGAAATCGGGCACCGGATGTAACATAGGTGATAAACTTGGCAGTTTTTGGGATGGAAGCTATCATGCCGAAATCGGGCACCGGAGGTAACATGGGTTTAGGGTTCAGGGTTTAGGGTTTAGGGTTTAGGGTTTAGGGTTCAGGGTTTAGGGTTCAGGGTTTAGGGTTTAGGGTTTAGGGTTTAGGGTTTAGGGTTTAGGGTTTAGGGTTTAGGTTTTAGGATTGAGGATTTAGGATTTAGGATTTAGGGTTTAGGGTTTAGGGTTTAGGATTCAGGGTTTGGGGTTTAGGGTTCATGGTTTATGTTTTAAGGTTCAGGCTTTAGGATTCTGGGTTTAGGGTTTAGGGCTTAGGTTTCAAAGTTTAGGGTTTAGGGTTCAGGCTTTAGGGTTCAAAGTTTAGAGTTTAGGGTTCAGGGTTCAAGGTTGAGTGTTCAGTATTCAGGGCTTAGGGTTTACGGTTTAGGGTTTAGGGTTCAGGGTTAAAGTTTAGGGTTTGGGATTCGGTGATTAGGGTTCAAGATTTAAGGTTTAGGATTTAGGGTTCAGGCTTTAGGGTTTAGGGTTTTAGGTTCAGGGTTTAGCATTTAGTGTTTAGGGTTAAGTGTTCAGGGGTCAGGGTTCGAGATTCAGGGTTTAGGGTTGTGGATTCAGGTTTTAGGGTTGGGGTTTAGGGTTCAGTGTTCAGGATTGATGGTTTAGGGTTTCGGTTTTAAGGTTCAACGTTTAGCGTTTAGGATCTAGGATTCACATTTTAGGGTTTAGGGTTCAGGGTTTAGAGTTTAGGATTTAGGGTTTAGGATTTAGGGTTTAGGGTTCAGGGTTCAGGGTTCAAAGTTTAGGGTTAAGGGTTAAGGGTTAAGGGTTTTGGGTTTGTAGTTTAGAGTTTAGGGTTTAGGATTTAGGGTTTAGGATTTAGGGTTAAGGATTTAGGGTTTAGGTTTAGGGTTTAGGATTCATTATTTAGGGTTCAGAGTTTAGGGTTTAGGGTTTAGGATTCAGGGCTTAGGGTTCAGGGTTTAGCGTTTAGGGTTTAGGGTTCAGGGTTCAGAGTTTAGGGTTAGGGGTTAAGGGTTTTGGGTTTGTAGTTTAGAGTTGAGGGTTTACGGTTCAGGGTTTAGGATTTAGGGTTACGGATTTAATTTTTAGGTTTAGGGTTTAGGATTCATTGTTTAGGGTTCAGGGTTTAGGGTTTAAGGTTTTGGATTCAGGGTTTAGGGCTTAGGGTTCAAGGTTTAGGGTTTAAGGTTTAGGGTTAAGGGTTTAGGGTTAAGGGTTAAGGGTTTTGGGTTTGTGGTTTAGAGTTTAGGGTTTAGGGTTTAGGGTTCAGGGTTTAGGGTTCAGGGTTTAGGGTTTAGGGTTTAGGGTTTAGGATTTAGGGTTTAGGGTTTAGGGTTTAGGGTTTAGGGTTCAGTGTTCAGTATTCAGGATTTAGGGTTTAGGGTTTAAGGTTCTGGATTTAGGGTTTAGGGTTTAGGGTTTAGGGTTTCGGGGTTTGGGATTCGGGGTTCGGGGTTTAAGGTTCGGGGTTCGGGGTTCGGGGTTTGGGGTTCAAGATTCAGGGTTCAGGGTTCAAGGTTCAAGGTTTAGGGATCAAGGTTCATGGTTTAGGGTTTAGGGTTTAGGGTTTAGGGTTTAGGGTTTAGGGTTTAGGGTTTAGGGTTTAGGGTTTAGGGTTTAGGGTTTAGGGTTCAGGGCTGATGGTTTAGGGTTTAGGTTTCAGGATTCAGCATTTAGGGTTTGGGATCTAGGCTTCACACATTAGGGTTTAGGGTTTAGGATTAAGGGTTTATGGTTCTAGATTTAGGGTTTAGGGTTTAAGGTTTAGGGTTTAAGGTTTAGGGTTCATGCTTTAGGGTTCTGGATTTAGGGTTTAGGGCTTAGGGTTCAAAGTTTAGGATTTAGGGTTCAGGGTTCAGTGTTCAATGTGCAGGGCTTAGGGTTTAGGGTTATGGGTTTTAGGTTCAGGGTTTAGCATTTAGTGTTTAGGGTTAAGTGTTCAGGGGTCAGGGTTCGAGATTCATGGTTTAGGGTTGTGGATTCAGGATTTAGGGTTGGGGTTTAGGGTTCAGTGTTCAGGATTGATGGTTTAGGGTTTCGGTTTTAAGGTTCAACGTTTAGCGTTTAGGATCTAGGGTTCACATTTTAGGGTTTAGGGTTCAGGGTTTAGAGTTTAGGATTTAGGGTTTAGGATTTAGGATTTAGGGTTCAGGATTCAGGGTTCAAAGTTTAGGGTTAAGGGTTAAGGGTTTTGGGTTTGTAGTTTAGAGTTTAGAGTTTAGGGTTCAAGGTTTAGGATTTAGGGTTAAGGATTTAGGGTTCAGGGGTCAGGGTTCGAGATTCAAGGTTTAAGGTTGTGGATTCAGGATTTAGGGTTGGGGTTTAGGGTTCAGGGTTCAGGATTGATGGTTTAGGGTTTAGGTTTTAAGGTTCAACGTTTAGCGTTTATCATCTAGGGTTCACACTTTAGCGTTTAGGGTTCAGGGTTTAGAGTTTAGGGTTCAGGGTTTAGAGTTTAGGATTCAGGGTTTAGGATTTAGGGTTTGGGGTTCAGGGTTCAGGGTTCAGGGTTCAGGGTTCAGAAGTTTAGGGTTAAGAGTTAAGGGTTTTGGGTTTGTAGTTTAGAGTTTAGGGTTTGGGGTTCAGGGTTTAGGATTTAGGGTTAAGGATTTAGGGTTTAGGTTTAGGGTTTAGGATTCATTATTTAGGGTTCAGAGTTTAGGGTTTAAGGTTTTGGATTCAGGATTCAGGGCTTAGAGTTCAGGGTTTAGCGTTTAGGGTTTAAGGTTCAGGGTTCAGAGTTTAGGGTTAAGGGTTAAGGGTTTTGGGTTTGTAGTTTAGAGTTGAGGGTTTAGGGTTCAGGGTTTAGGATTTAGGGTTAAGGATTTAATGTTTAGGTTTAGGGTTTAGGATTCATTGTTTAGGGTTTAGGGTTTAGGGTTTAAGGTTTTGGATTCAGGGTTTAGGGCTTAGGGTTCAAGGATTAGGGTTTAAGGTTTAGGGTTAAGGGTTTAGGGTTAAGGGTTAAGGGTTTTGGGTTTGTGGTTTAGAGTTTAGGGTTTACGGTTTCAGGTTCAGGGTTTAGGGCTTAAGATTTAAGGTTCAGGTTTAGGGTTTAGGATTCGTTGTTTACGGTTCAGGGTCTAGAGTTTAGGGTTTAGGGTTTAGAGTTGAGGGTTTAGGGTTTAGAATTAAGGTTTCAGGGTTTAGGGTTCGGGGTTTGGGGTTTTAGGTTTAGGGTTTAGGGTTTAGGGTTTAGGGTTTAGGGTTTAGGGTTTAGGGTTAAGGCTTTCGAGTTTAGGGTTTAGGGTTCAGGGATTTAGCATTTTGTGTTTAGGGTTTAGGATTCAGGGATCAGGGTTTGGAATTCAGGGTTTAGGGTTGTGGATTCAGGATTTAGGGTTGAGATTTAGGGTTCAGGGTTCAGGGTTAATGGTTTAAGGTTTAGGTTTCATGGTTCAACGTTTAGGGTTTAGGATCTAGGGTTCACACATCAGGGTTTAGGTTTTAGGATTGAGGATTTAGAATTTAGGATTTAGGGTTTAGGATTCAGGATTTGGGGTTTGGGGTTCATGGTTTATGTTTTAAGGTTCAGGCTTTAGGATTCTGGGTTTAGGGTTTAGGGCTTAGGTTTCAAAGTTTAGGGTTTAGGGTTCAGGCTTTAGGGTTCAAAGTTTAGGGTTTAGGGTTCAGGGTTCAAGGTTGAGTGTTCAGTATTCAGGGCTTAGGGTTTACGGTTTAGGTTTTAGGGTTCAGGGTTAAAGTTTAGGGTTTGGGATTCGGTGATTAGGATTCAAGATTTAAGGTTTAGGATTTAGGGTTCAGGCTTTAGGGTTTAGGGTTTTAGGTTCAGGGTTTAGCATTTAGTGTTTAGGGTTAAGTGTTCAGGGGTCAGGGTTCGAGATTCAGGGTTTAGGGTTGTGGATTCAGGATTTAGGGTTGGGGTTTAGGGTTCAGTGTTCAGGATTGATGGTTTAGGGTTTCGGTTTTAAGGTTCAACATTTAGCGTTTAGGATCTAGGGTTCACATTTTAGGGTTTAGGGTTCAGGGTTTAGGATTTAGGGTTAAGAATTTAGGGTTTAGGGGTCAGGGTTCGAGATTCAGGGTTTAGGGTTGTGGATTCAGGATTTAGGGTTACGGTTTAGAGTTCAGGGTTCAGGATTGATGGTTTATTGTTTAGGTTTTAAGGTTCAACGTTTAGCGTTTAGGATCTAGGGTCCACACTTTAGGGTTTAGGGTTCAGGGTTTAGAGTTTAGGATTTAGGATTTAGGATTTAGGATTTAGGGTTTAGGGTTCAGGGTTCAGGGTTCAGGGTTCAGAGTTTAGGGTTAAGGGTTAAGGGTTTTGGGTTTGTAGTTTAGAGTTTAGGGTTTAGGGTTCAGGGTTCAGGGTTTAGGATTGAGGGTTAAGGATTTAGGGTTTAGGTTTAGGGTTTATGATTCATTATTTAGGGTTCAGGGTTTAGGGTTTAAGGTTTTAGATTTAAGATTCAGGGCTTAGGGTTCAGGGTTTAGCGTTTAGGGTTTAGGGTTCAGGGTTCAGAGTTTAGGGTTAAGGGTTTTGGGTTTGTAGTTTAGAGTTGAGAGTTTAGGGTTCAGGGTTTAGGATTTAGGGTTAAGGATTTAATGTTTAGGTTTAGGGTTTAGGATTCATTGTTTAGGGTTCAGGCACTACAAAAAAACTGTGAAATTGCGACCAAAATTAGCGACCATATTTTTTGGTCGCTATATAGCTACCAATCAGCGACCATTCTGCGACTAAATGAATGAAATAATATATTTATTTAACAAAAAGCTTAGCGACCAATATTTGGTCGTTAATTGGTCGCTATTTAGCGACCAAATATAAAATGGTCGCTAAATTTAGCGGGAATTAATGGCGCGAGTTATTTGCGACCATATTTAGCTACTAAAAGAATTAGTCGCTAAATAGCGACCAATCAGCGACTAATCAGCGACCATTTTATTTTTAAAATTTTAATTTAATTTTTAATTACATTTTATTTTATTTAAAATTTTAAATTAAGTGATTTCAAAACGACGTCGTTTTGACAATTTATTTTATTTTAGTGTTTATAAAAATCGAACCGAACCGATTTTGATCAGAAACCAAATCGAACCGAACCGGTCTGATTCAGTTCGATTCGATTCGGTTTGATCGGTTTTGATTTTTAATATTTTTTTTATTTTTTACACTTTATTTTTAGTATTTTAAAATTTAATTAAAATATTTTAATCTTCATATGATTTAATTTCTCTATATTATTGAAAAAACATATTATTATCATTAATCAGTTCAGTTCGGTTTTTTTGTTTTTTTATTAAAACCAAACCGAACCGAAATAATTAAAATTTTTAAAATTAAAAACCGAACCGAATCAAAATGTATAAAAAACCGAATTAAATTTTCAAATCGATTCGGTACGATCGGTTTTTTCGGTTTGAACTGAATTCTGCTCACCCCTAATATCTAATACCTAATTAATCCCTAATCCCTAATAAAATTAATCCTAATTCCTAATAACTAATCTGTAATCTCTAACCTAATTCCTAATTAATCCCTAATTCCTAACAAAATTAATCCTAATCTCTAATCCATAATCCCTAATCCCTAATTCTTAATCCCTAACTCTAATCCCTAATTCTAATCCCTAATCCCTAATTTCTAATCTTAATCCCTAATCCCTAAGAAAACTAATCCCTAATCACTAATTAGCTATACTAACAAAACTAACCCTAATCCCTCTTCTATTTTCCCATTTTGCTCTGAGTCAAACTTCCCTCTCTCCATCCGCGCCTCTCTCCCCCGATTCCCTTCCCTCTCCGCGCCTCTCTCCCCCGATTCCCTTCCCAAATCAAATCAGCTTCCAAAATTTTGCGCAAATTATTAATCACCAGCGACCTCAACAGCCACCGCGCGCCACTAAGGAGTCGATCTCCTGCTGCGAGCTGCACCAGCAACAGATGTTCCCATCCCCGTCTTCATCTCCTTGCAGCACAGACGCCGTTCGTAACCAACAACCTTCACATCCTTTTCCCCATTTCGCCATCAGCTTCACTCTGCTCTCCATTTCATCTTCCACAGCCCCGGCGCCCCTCTCTCACCTCTCCAACCGAAGCCTACATTTTCTCTGAACCAGCACCTAGCCGCTTGCCATCCTGGCTGACGAAGACCCACCGGCAACATCGTTCTTCATCGCACCAGACCAGGAGACGATTGTTCACCATCGCAGCTCCCCACGGGCTGGCTCTGCTCTGATTTCGCTCCCGCTGCTGTAACCCGTCCTCTTTTCCAGATTATACATACGGTATAAAATTATTAATAAGACTTGTTTTATAATGAGATTTCTCATATAATGAGATTTCTGATTCCCTTGGGTGTTTACATCAAAATGAGCATGTGGTTTAATTTCTGAATCTATCTCCATTGATTGAATGGGACATCTGATTGTTTGATCTGCCGTTTAGAATGCTTCTTATACTGTTGGAGCTTGGGTCTTTGGGATATCTGATTGTTTTCTTGAAATTTATCAGGCTGTTGTTTGTTAATTAGGATGTTTCGCCTTCAATTTGAAGTCTGATACAGCAATTTCGTACTTGCAAGTTTGAAAGGCCCAAAATTGTTTCTGTTCATACCATGTCTTCCTAAATTCGAGAGAAATTGTAAGAGCGAAAAAGAGAGGGAGTAGCCGCATCCATTTCTCCAGAGTCCAGCCTCTCCTTGGCACGTCTTTAGTCCAGAGTCGCTGCAGCTCCTCATCGGTCGTTTCCAGTTTGCTTCTCCTCGGCAAGTCAAGCCGTTTCCAGTTTGCTCGCTGTAGCTCTTCCATTGCTCCACCACAGGTTATTTGATGAGTTTGTTGAATTTTGTTTATTGAACTTTGTTCGTTATTTTAAATTTGTTGAAATTTACATAATTTATGTGAATGGGTTTGTTGATATTTGTTGAATTAATATAATTTTACTTTTTTATTCATATATTTGTTTTTAATCTGTTACCTCTAACTGAATTGAATTCTAGCTTTTTGTGTCTGGGTAGGTCTTATCTTTTCAAAGTTTTGACCATGTATTGAGTGCTGTTCATACAGTTCTTTTTCTAAAATAATGTATTGGTTAATTTGTTATTTAAGGCGGTTGCCCCATTTTTATGGGGCTTGGATTGACAATTGGAATTATTTAAAACTTGGATGGTATTGCAATTAAAGGTTCCTGCATGCATACTTTGTGAATTTGGAGATCAGTCGATTTCTCTTCTGAGGATAATCATGTGTATTTACATTGCATCTGTAACAGCCCGGAAACCGGTACCTCTCTGTAACGGCTCCCAACTGCTCGGCACTAGGATCCAGATCGGCTTAAGGCCGCCGGGACCCGTAGTAAGCCTCTATACATCCTGAACTCTAGGTATAATCCCATACATGATCAAACTTTTCTTGAAAACTTAAGCTTTGATCTCATAAAAACCTTTAAACTTATTTTCCTTACCTCAGCTTGACCTATGCATGAAAACATAAAACCTCATACCAAATGGGTCATCAAGCTTGCTTTAAAACATATCCGCTTTGGGTCAAGGGATTGGAACCCTTTCTTCCCTCACGGGCCATTCAAAACTCATAACATTTAAAACATTTTCTCAAGATCATGCATAACAAAAGGGATTAACGAACACTCAAGGCAAAGCACAATTCTAAACATCTCATGCTACAACACATGGCATATCTATACTTTTCTTAACTTGGCTCTATCTCTTTACACATTTCTCTTTCTACTCATTCATATGCTCACAACATGTCCATACATCGTCATCATCATCATGTCCACAACTAAACTATACAAGCAACAAACATACATAACATTACATAACATATCATCTCTTTAGCAACTTACATCACATACTATCTCCATAAACATATACAATAAGCATCTCTCCTTATACATAAACATAAACAAAACAAGCTAAGCTATTACAACCAAACATGGCAACCCATGCTTGAACCTCTTCTATCCCATAGCTCTTCTGACTGAACTCTGGCTTACTTACTCTGGCCCTGCAAAACTGGGGTTGAGGGAATGGGGTGAGCTACAAGAGCCCAGTGAGTAGAAACAGAGAAAAACATTTGATTTAGTTCCTCCATTTTTAGGTATATTATTATTCATTTTATTGTTCCACCCTTTTTATGTATTTTATTATAAAGACATTTTATTCAATTCTATTATTCTTCTTATTCATGCATTCATGAGATGCGTCATAACACAATTATATCACAACAAACATCTCACCCCCGCTTGAGTTCATGCTAGCAAATCTCTTCCTCTTGCGGGTGATTTTAGAGGGTTCACGTAACGTCCTTCCCCTCAGGGTTAGACATGACCCCAACATTCCCTCTGTCAAAACTTGGCCCCGAAGGAGCTCTCATGGGGCTTTCCTATATGTACTCACCCGACTGACAAAAACTCATTGACAGACTTGCGGGCTATTGAGGTCGCCTTGGTCCACCCATCACATCATATACATAGCACATTATGCAATGCGTCACCTTCGTGAAACTAGTGCAATCATCCTATTACATATAAACATGGTGCATGGGCATGGTGAACTAGTGCAAACATCCTATTACATAACATGATGTATGAGTATGCTTTAGGCATTAGATTTCTTAAAATAAAAGATTAAGTTTAGTTCTACTCACATGAAGCCACTGCTCAACAAACTCTGGGTCAACTAGCACTGAAGCTAGACACCTCTCCTCAGGTCCAATCCTACACAGATGGACGCACATGAGGTACTAAACACATTCTAACAACTCATAAGAAACTCCCCAAAAACCCTTCTAAACATCACTTAAACATGCATAGAAAACAGCCATGAAAAGGCTGGACAGGCACTTTCGGCGGCACCTTCGGCGGCCGGAAGTCTCCTCCAGAGACGAAACTCGGGTAGGTTCGGCGGCACCTTCGGCGGCCGAACCCTCACTCCAGAGACGAAAGTCAGGCACTTTCGGCGGCCGAACATTACCTTCGGCGGCCGAAAGTCTGCTTTCAAGCCACAACTCAACTTTCGGGGGCAAGGTTAGGCGGCCAAACCATGCATCCAAAGGCACGTTCGGCGGCCGAAACCACCTTCGGCGGCCGAACCTGGGTTCATCCAGAACTCAGCCTTCGTGCACATCAGCCTCCATAACCTCACAAAACACCCCAAACCTCACATACTCTCTCCCAAGCATGCATACACACTCCCACAAGCATAGAGAGCAAAGAAACTAGCTTAAACTCCTCAACACATCATCACATAACATACATTGGGCATAAAACCCACATAAACCCTTAACATGCATATCTACCCAAACCAACATAAAACCTTCATAAAACTTACTTAAAACTTCTTAAAAACTCAAGGGAAACAAAGATCTACACTTACCTCTTGAAGATCGAGGGTTGGTGCGATCCCTAACTCGGAGGTGTGGAGAATCCAAGCTCCAAAAGCTCCAAGCTCCCAAAACTCCTTTTAAGCTTTAAATCTTCAAACACAAGGGTAGAAATCATGAAAAACTTGAGGGATTTTGAAGGAAAGACATACAAACAACCAAGGGAGGGCATACACTCACCTGAGCTCGGGAATGGGGAGAAAACTCGCCCATTTCCGATCTGAGGGCCTTATATAGGTGGCCTGGTCATCAACCTTCGGCAGCCTAACGTGCCCCCTAAACTCATGCATGTTCGGCGGCCGAACCTCACTTTCGGCGGCCGAACCTTGGCTTGCTCCCACAAGACTTTCGGAGGCCAAAGGCGCTCCCGAAGCCTTCACATGTTCGGCGGCCGAACTTCACTTTCGGCGGCCGAACCTTGGCTTGCTCCCACAAGACTTTCGGAGGCCAAAGGCGCTCCCGAAGCCTTCACATGTTCGGCGGCCGAACTTCACTTTCGGCGGCCGAACCTGGCAAACGCCTCCTTGGTCTTTTCTCTTCAAAAACTCAACTCTTTTCTTTTTAAAACCATAAAACACTTAAAAACATTTTAGAAAACCTTTCCTTTACCCTTGCTCTACCCCCCAAAGAGGATCCGACACCCGAGATTCCACCGGACGGTAGGAATTCCGATGTCTGAACGAGCGGGGTCTTACATTCTTCCCCCCTTACAGAACATTCGTCCCCGAATGTTCAAACAAAAACACACAAACAAACAATCAAAATCTCAAACTTGCGCTTGAACGCCACAAGCTTCTGCTGCGCTACTCTGATCCTTCTCTCTTCTTCCTTCACCGATCTTGCTCTTCTCTTCTGCCTTCTAGTCTACTCTTACTCTTCTCTGCTATACTTTTACCCTCTATTCTGTCACTAATCTCATCTCTAAGCTTCACAACCTAAAACCGAATCTCAGATCTAGAAAACAACCGACTCTTGTTAGCTGATCCCGTAGATCATCAATCCAAGGTAGAGGTTACCTACTCCCAGTAGTAACCCTGCACAACTGCTGACAGTCGCTACAAGGGTTCAAGGATCCATCCTTCCTTTCCCTCATAACGCTGAAGCGTTCCAGGGTGAGGTACTGGGTCGAATAAAAACCCTTGTCTACCAAGCACTCCACTGTTCCTACACTCCTCCTATAACTTTATAGGTACCATCCTGTAAGGAAAGAGAAATGGTTCTGGTACCAAGTACCACCTCTAAACCAAACTCTACCTTCCAGACCGATGGTAAACCTGACACTAGCCTGGAACCTCTGAGTACTCGCTCTATCTATGGCACTAAGGCTGGTTCCTAGACCTGCCTGCTGCCCTCTCGAACTCAACGAGAACTCTCTACCAACCACTCTTACACACTCTCCGAGCCTGACAGCTGACATCAAACTTCTAGGCATCCTACTTGGTCCCCTCTGAAGTCTACCTCGGACCCACTCTGCATTTCGATCCCGACCACCTGGCGCTGCAGACGCAAGTATCACCAGCTCCACAAGTAGAAAACCAATCCATCCCCCGGCTGACATCCAGACACTCAAGTCTAGGACCTCATGCACGGGTGGAAGGCATCTACCCTCATCGGACACTGGCCTGAATCTCAGCTACAGATGGATCCTATCCGGGTCTACTAACCCAAAGAGAACACTCTACCCCCAGAAGCTATCAACTCAACCTCTCAAAGGCTCCTAGAGGAACAACAGAAAGAGACACATCAGAGCATAAACACACACATCAGAACATGCACAAGTGAGCATACCTGGCATCACTGCGTTCGATGTGTCTGCTCCTCTTCCTGGAACACTGGCTTGAGCCACATCACCTGCAGCTCGCTGCTGGGACCACACCCTCTTGGGCGCAGTAGGACAATCACGTGCGAAGTGCCCTTCCTGTCCGCACCTGAAGCATGCCGTTGTCCCAACTCGACAAGGCCCTCTGTGCAACCTTCCGCACCTCAAACATCTTGTAGGACCTTGGCCAGAACTCGAACCATCCTCAGCATCAAGCCTAAACCTCTTCCACAACCTACCCTTCCTAGTCCTGCCCCATTGCTTAGGGGCTCTGGCTCTTCTCCACTTTCTACCTCTCTTGGTAGCTGTACTCATCATGGAGGGATCAACTTCTCTTGAACTTGAACTCTTAGAATCCTTAGACTCTTCCATACTTTCCTCATCCATGTTCACTTGCAAACTAACATCCCTCCTCTGCACCATAACTTCTCTGCTGACTTCTACAGACCTTTCAGGGTCTCTTGCTCTGTCATCTCCACCTGACCTTGCAAGGGGAAAAGACTCACTTTCCCACTCAGATGGATCTGACTCCATAGAGCTCCTAGTACCTTGCATCTCAGCTTGTCTGAAACACAACAGGCACACAAGCACACATAAGCATCACATCATATCATGTGGTCCATGACAAACACATGAACTCACAACACATAGCACAAAGGCAATCATAAGCATCACATCACATAGCATGTCATCATATCATATGGTCCATGTGATAAACACATGACCCCTCATGCAACATATATCATGGATGAACCTGTCACCTACAGCCTACAACATAGCAAAACATGCCATGACCAACTGTGCCAAGGGCCACTCTTGGTCGCTTAGCTCATCTCATATCAGTACATATCGTGCCATCTCGCAGCTAAGGGACTATCAACATCCATAATACAACATAAATGCACATGCATCACACATGGCATTACACATCATCAAGCAAGACAGGACTCCTCATCCTATCCTAATGGACATGATCTTACTCTCAATCTTTCTTAATGTGCTTGCCCTCCTAACATCTAGCACAACCTCTTTCCGATGTCTGAGCACCTTCGCATCAAAACACCGTACTCTCGAGGAACCTCTTGCTCTGATACCATCTGTAACAGCCCGGAAACCGGTACCTCTCTGTAACGGCTCCCAACTGCTCGGCACTAGGATCCAGATCGGCTTAAGGCCGCCGGGACCCGTAGTAAGCCTCTATACATCCTGAACTCTAGGTATAATCCCATACATGATCAAACTTTTCTTGAAAACTTAAGCTTTGATCTCATAAAAACCTTTAAACTTATTTTCCTTACCTCAGCTTGACCTATGCATGAAAACATAAAACCTCATACCAAATGGGTCATCAAGCTTGCTTTAAAACATATCCGCTTTGGGTCAAGGGATTGGAACCCTTTCTTCCCTCACGGGCCATTCAAAACTCATAACATTTAAAACATTTTCTCAAGATCATGCATAACAAAAGGGATTAACCAACACTCAAGGCAAAGCACAATTCTAAACATCTCATGCTACAACACATGGCATATCTATACTTTTCTTAACTTGGCTCTATCTCTTTACACATTTCTCTTTCTACTCATTCATATGCTCACAACATGTCCATACATCGTCATCATCATCATGTCCACAACTAAACTATACAAGCAACAAACATACATAACATTACATAACATATCATCTCTTTAGCAACTTACATCACATACTATCTCCATAAACATATACAATAAGCATCTCTCCTTATACATAAACATAAACAAAACAAGCTAAGCTATTACAACCAAACATGGCAACCCATGCTTGAACCTCTTCTATCCCATAGCTCTTCTGACTGAACTCTGGCTTACTTACTCTGGCCCTGCAAAACTGGGGTTGAGGGAATGGGGTGAGCTACAAGAGCCCAGTGAGTAGAAACAGAGAAAAACATTTGATTTAGTTCCTCCATTTTTAGGTATATTATTATTCATTTTATTGTTCCACCCTTTTTATGTATTTTATTATAAAGACATTTTATTCAATTCTATTATTCTTCTTATTCATGCATTCATGAGATGCGTCATAACACAATTATATCACAACAAACATCTCACCCCCGCTTGAGTTCATGCTAGCAAATCTCTTCCTCTTGCGGGTGATTTTAGAGGGTTCACGTAACGTCCTTCCCCTCAGGGTTAGACATGACCCCAACATTCCCTCTGTCAAAACTTGGCCCCGAAGGAGCTCTCATGGGGCTTTCCTATATGTACTCACCCGACTGACAAAAACTCATTGACAGACTTGCGGGCTATTGAGGTCGCCTTGGTCCACCCATCACATCATATACATAGCACATTATGCAATGCGTCACCTTCGTGAAACTAGTGCAATCATCCTATTACATATAAACATGGTGCATGGGCATGGTGAACTAGTGCAAACATCCTATTACATAACATGATGTATGAGTATGCTTTAGGCATTAGATTTCTTAAAATAAAAGATTAAGTTTAGTTCTACTCACATGAAGCCACTGCTCAACAAACTCTGGGTCAACTAGCACTGAAGCTAGACACCTCTCCTCAGGTCCAATCCTACACAGATGGACGCACATGAGGTACTAAACACATTCTAACAACTCATAAGAAACTCCCCAAAAACCCTTCTAAACATCACTTAAACATGCATAGAAAACAGCCATGAAAAGGCTGGACAGGCACTTTCGGCGGCACCTTCGGCGGCCGGAAGTCTCCTCCAGAGACGAAACTCGGGTAGGTTCGGCGGCACCTTCGGCGGCCGAACCCTCACTCCAGAGACGAAAGTCAGGCACTTTCGGCGGCCGAACATTACCTTCGGCGGCCGAAAGTCTGCTTTCAAGCCACAACTCAACTTTCGGGGGCAAGGTTAGGCGGCCAAACCATGCATCCAAAGGCACGTTCGGCGGCCGAAACCACCTTCGGCGGCCGAACCTGGGTTCATCTAGAACTCAGCCTTCGTGCACATCAGCCTCCATAACCTCACAAAACACCCCAAACCTCACATACTCTCTCCCAAGCATGCATACACACTCCCACAAGCATAGAGAGCAAAGAAACTAGCTTAAACTCCTCAACACATCATCACATAACATACATTGGGCATAAAACCCACATAAACCCTTAACATGCATATCTACCCAAACCAACATAAAACCTTCATAAAACTTACTTAAAACTTCTTAAAAACTCAAGGGAAACAAAGATCTACACTTACCTCTTGAAGATCGAGGGTTGGTGCGATCCCTAACTCGGAGGTGTGGAGAATCCAAGCTCCAAAAGCTCCAAGCTCCCAAAACTCCTTTTAAGCTTTAAATCTTCAAACACAAGGGTAGAAATCATGAAAAACTTGAGGGATTTTGAAGGAAAGACATACAAACAACCAAGGGAGGGCATACACTCACCTGAGCTCGGGAATGGGGAGAAAACTCGCCCATTTCCGATCTGAGGGCCTTATATAGGTGGCCTGGTCATCAACCTTCGGCAGCCTAACGTGCCCCCTAAACTCATGCATGTTCGGCGGCCGAACCTCACTTTCGGCGGCCGAACCTTGGCTTGCTCCCACAAGACTTTCGGAGGCCAAAGGCGCTCCCGAAGCCTTCACATGTTCGGCGGCCGAACTTCACTTTCGGCGGCCGAACCTTGGCTTGCTCCCACAAGACTTTCGGAGGCCAAAGGCGCTCCCGAAGCCTTCACATGTTCGGCGGCCGAACTTCACTTTCGGCGGCCGAACCTGGCAAACGCCTCCTTGGTCTTTTCTCTTCAAAAACTCAACTCTTTTCTTTTTAAAACCATAAAACACTTAAAAACATTTTAGAAAACATTTCCTTTACCCTTGCTCTACCCCCCAAAGAGGATCCGACACCCGAGATTCCACCGGACGGTAGGAATTCCGATGTCTGAACGAGCGGGGTCTTACAGCATCTCTTTAATAGTTTTCATCTTTAATTGCTTTGTTTTTTGTCTAAACGTCGCAAGTCATGATGAAATTTATTTATACTTGTTGTGTGCCAATGATTATTCCTTGAACAAAGCCATTGTTTAAACTGGGCACAAAATTCATTTTATCCCCTAGGGTATAATCCCTATGGATGTTGTAGTTGTTATTAATAATATGTTACTGGTTGAAATGACCAAAATTTAGACTAAGTTGTACCTGACTCTTCGATTTTATAGGATGTGAGTTAGCGGCACATATTTAGGAATTTGAGTTGATTATTGCGCGCACCTGTTCTGTCTTGGTAACAATAGGAACCTTTCAGAAGTGTTTATATATATCTTTACATATGAAGAGTATTTGTTCTACTTGTGGCTGAGATAATTTGCTTGGACTTGGTCGTTTTTATTTGTTAGAACTTGAAGTACCTAATTGATTATATTTGGATTTATTGTGTTGTGTTCTTATTTTTTATGCAGCCAAGAATCAAACATGACATCCACTATTGATGGTATTGCCTTAGTGTTTCTTGCGGTGTGCTATGTTTAATATCAGATTGCCAAAGAAAATATCTATTCCCTGTATGTGTTTGCAAGGGTAAAGGTCATATATATCAAATTGTTTAAGATTCTCAGTTTTGTGATTGATTTTTGATTTTGAGTTGTGTGATTGATTTTCAGTTGCAAGTATGATTCTGATATCTAGGTGATTCTCACAAGAAAATTGTTTAAGATTCTCAGTTGTGTGATTGATTTTTAGTTATTGATTGATTTTGAGTTGTGTGATTGAATTTCGGTTGCAAGTATGATTATGATATCTAGGTGATTCTCATAAGGAAATTGTTTATGATTTTCAGTTGTGTGATTGATTTTGAGTTGATTGATTTTCAGTTGCAAGTATGATTCTGATATCTAGGTGATTCTCACAAGGAAATTGTTTATGATTCTCAGTTGTGTGATTGATTTTTCTATTATGATATCTTGCAAGTATTGTAAATATGATATCTTGCAGGTATTATAATTTTCATATCTTGTAGGTATTACCATTATTTCTTACTTTAGTATTCAAATTGAACTGTTATTCTGTGATTTTCTAGGAAAATTATTTGAAGCTAAAAGAACAACATTCAAGCCAGAATGTGGGATCAGATCATGGGGAAGGAGATGGAGGAACTATTAATGAGGATCAATTGTTCATTACTGCAGCAGGAGGATGGCAAGGAAGTCGAGTTTATGGTTTAGGTAGTGCTGCATCTTCTGCCTTCTCTCAAACAGGAACTGTGGGAAAAACAACAAATGTTCCATCATCACAATCACCAGAATGGAAGAAGGAAATTGAAGCAAAGTTTGAAGAGAAGTATAATAGTTTGCAGAAACTTGTAGAAGACCAAAATCAGATAATAGCTCGAATGCGTGATGAACTACAGGCAACGAGGATGGGACAGCAGTCTTCCTCATTGATGCCATCAACATCTGATATGCCTCCAGCTCAAAGATCCCCTGGTGATTCACATATAGATTAGCTTGATATCATTTCTCACTGACTTTAATAATATATTTTATGATATAAATTTGATACTATTTGGATTAATTATGTATTTTGAGATATTTTAAGTTTTATAGTCTTGAACTATAGTAATGTTTTGGATTTTTAGATTGCACAATTATGAAATGAAGTTGATGTTTATATATTATCTTTGATGTTTTATGTATTGGAATGTGTGTACATATTGATATTTTAGCAGGTTTATGAATTTATTGAAAAAATGATATGAATCAAATTTAAAAGAATTTATTAGTGATTAATTAGCCACAAAAGCAAATTAAATAATAAATATATATTTAATTTTACTATTAATTTGCGACGAAATAGCGACCAAAACAGCGATCATTTTGCGACTAAAAATTAATGATCTAGTGACTAAATTCTCAAGAAATAGCGACCAAAATAGCGACCACTTCGCGACCAAAAATTAACGACCAATTTACTTCCACACAGCGACTAAATGTTCTTCCGTGAGGCAATCAAATAACAACGTAATAGCGACCAAATTAGCGACCAAAATTGCGACCATTTAGCGACCAAAAATTAACGACCAATTTACTTCCGAACAGCGACGAAATACTCTTCCTTGAGGTGATCAAATAACAACAAAATAGCGACCAAATTAGCGACCGAAACAGCGACCATTTAGCGACCACATTATAGCGACCACTTAGCGACCATTTAGCGACCAAATTATAGCGACCAAATCAGCGACCATTTAGCGACCAAATTTTAATGACTAATTTTCAACCATGACACCAAATTAGCGACCAAAAAATGGTCGCTGATTGGTCGCTATTTTAGCGACCAATTTCCAGATTGTCGCAAAAAAATTAGCGACTGGCCAAACACCGACCATTTCATTTTGGTCGCTAAATGGTCGCTATTTCATATTAGCGACCAAATTCTGCCTTTTAGCGACCAAAATTTTGGTCGCTAAATCACAGTTTTTTTGTAGTGAGGGTTTAGGGTTTAAGGTTTTGGATTCAGGGTTTAGGGCTTAGGGTTCAAGGTTTAGGGTTTAAGGTTTAGGGTTAAGGGTTTAGGGTTAAGGGTTAAGGGTTTTGGGTTTGTGGTTTAGAGTTTAGGGGTTACAGTTTAAGGTTCAGGGTTTAGGGCTTAAGATTTAAGGTTTAGGTTTAGGGTTTAGGATTCGTTGTTTACGGTTCAGGGTTTATAGTTTAGAGTTTAGGGTTTAGAGTTGAGGGTTTACCGTTTAGGGTTTAGAGTTGAGGGTTTAGGGTTTAGGATTAAGGTTTCAGGGTTTAGGGTTCGGGGTTTAGGGTTTTAGGTTTAGGTTTAGGGTTTAAGCTTTAGGGTTTAGGGTTTGGGGTTCAAGCTTTAGGGTTTAGGGTTTAGGGTTTAGGGTTAAGGCTTTCGAGTTTAAGGTTTAGGGTTCAGGGTTTAGCATTTTGTGTTTAGGGTTCAGGATTCAAGGGTCAGGGTTTGGAATTCAGGGTTTAGGGTTGTGGATTCAGAATTTAGGATTGAGATTTAGGGTTCAGGGTTCAGGGTTAATGGTTTAAGGTTTAGGTTCATGGTTCAACGTTTAGGGTTTAGGATCTAGGGTTCACACATCAGGGTTTAGATTTTAGGATTGAGAATTTAGGATTTAGGATTTAGGATTCAGGATTTGGGGTTTGGGGTTCATGGTTTATGTTTTAAGGTTCAGGCTTTAGGATTCTGGGTTTAGGGTTTAGGGTTTAGGGTTTAGGGTTCAATGTTCAGGTTTCAAAGTTTAGGGTTAAGGGTTAAGGGTTAAGGGTTTTGGGTTTGTAGTTTAGAGTTTAGGGTTTAGGATTTAGGGTTTAGGATTTAGGGTTAAGGATTTAGGGTTTAGGTTTAGGGTTTAGGATTCAATATTTAGAGTTCAGAGTTTACGGTTTAAGGTTTCGGATTCAGGATTCAGGGCTTAGGGTTCAGGGATTAACGTTTAGGGTTTAGGGTTCAAGGTTCAGAGTTTAGGGTTAAGGGTTAAGGGTTTTAGGTTTGTAGTTTAGAGTTTAGGGTTTAGGGTTCAGGGTTTAGGATTTAGGGTTAAGGATTTAATGTTTAGGTTTAGGGTTTAGGATTCATTGTTTAGGGTTCAGGGTTTAGGGTTTAAGGTTTTGGATTCAGGGTTTAGGGCTTAGGGTTCAAGGTTTAGGGTTTAAGGTTTAGGGTTTAGGGTTTAGGGTTAAGGGTTAAGGGTTTTGGGTTTGTGGTTTAGAGTTTAGGGTTTAGGGTTTAGGGTTCAGGGTTTAGGGTTTAGGGTTTAGGGTTTAGGGTTTAGGGTTTAGGGTTCAGGGTTCAGTGTTCAGTATTCAGGGTTTAGGGTTTAGTGTTTAGGGTTCTGGATTTAGGGCTTAGGGTTTAGGGTTTAGGGTTTAGGGTTTAGGGTTTAGGGTTTAGGGTTTCGGGGTTTCGGATTCGGGGTTCGGGGTTCAAGGTTCGGGGTTCGGGGTTCGTTGTTTGGAGTTCAGGATTCAGGGTTCCGGGTTCAAGGTTCGAGGTTCAAGGTTTAGGGATCAAGGTTCATGGTTTAGGGTTTAGGGTTTAGGGTTTAGGGTTTATGGTTTAGGGTTCAGGGTTGATGGTTTAGGGTTTAGGTTTTAGGATTCAGCGTTTAGGGTTTGGGATCTAGGGTTCACACATTAGGGTTTAGGGTTTAGGATTAAGGGTTTATGGTTCTAGATTCAGGGTTTAGGGTTTAGAGTTTAGGGTTTAAGGTTTAGGGTTCATGCTTTAGGGTTCTGGATTTACGGTTTAGGGCTTAGGGTTCAAAGTTTAGGATTTAGGATTCAGGGTTTAGTGTTCAATGTGCAGGGCTTAGGGTTTAGGGTTATGGGTTTAGGGTTCAGGGTTAAGGTTTAGGTTTTAGGATTCAGTGTTTAGGGTTCAAGATTTAAGGTTTAGGATTTAGGGTTTAGGCTTTAGGGTTTAGGGATTTAGGTTCAGGGTTTAGCATTTGTTGTTTAGGATTCAGGGTTCAGGGTTTAGGGTTTAGGGTTTAGGGTTTAGGGTTTAGGGTTTAGGGTCCCCCTCCTTACCTCTTTCCGATGTGTGATACTTTCAATCCACCTCATAGGGCTTCTACCCCCCATAAGGCCTGAGCGTCCTCGCTCAGCACACCGTACTCATGAGGCCCAGGCTCTGATACCAATTGTAACATCCTCTGGGCCCACAACAGTAGATATTGTCCGCTTTGGGTTCGAGGGCCTTGGCCCAGCCTTCCCCTCACGGTTTTGTTCTTGGGTCAAGGGATTTGATACCCTTTCTTCCCGAAACGCGTCTACTGTGGTCTCTTGGGGCTTGCCCTTAATCGGGCACCGGATCTAACATTGGTGATAGACTTGCCATTTTTTGGGATGGACGCTATTAGTCCGAAATCGGGCACTGGATGTAACAAGGGTGATAGACTTGGCAATTTTTTCGATAGAAGCTGTTATGACGAAATCAGGCACTGGATGTAACATGGGTGATAGACTTGGCAGTTTTTGGGATGGAAGCTGTCATGTCGAAATCGGGCACCGGATGTAACATAGGTGGTAGACTTGGTAACTTTTGCGATAGAAGCTGTTATACTAAAATCGGGCACCGGATGTAACATGGGTGATAGACTTGGCAGTTTTTGGGATAGAAGCTGTTATGACAAAATCGGGCACCGGATGTAACATGGATAATAGACTTGGCAGTTTTTGGGATGGAAGCTGTCATGCCAAAATCGGGCACGGGATGTAACATAGGTGATAGACTTGGCAATTTTTGCGATAGAAGCTATTATGCTAAAATCGGGCACCGGATGTAACATGGGTGATAGACTTGGCAGTTTTTGCGATAGAAGCTGTTATGACGAAATCGGGCACCAGATGTTGCATGGGTGATAGACTTGGCAGTTTTTGGGATGGAAGCTGTCAAGCCAAAATAGGACACCGGATGTAACATGGGTGATAGACTTCGCAGTTTTTGGGATAGAAGCTCTTGTGACGAAATCGGGCACTGGATGTAACATGGGTGATAGACTTGGCAGTTTTAGGAATGAAAGCTATCATGCCGAAATCTGGCACCGGATGTAACATGGGTGATACACTTGGCAGCTTTTGCGATGGAAGCTATTAAGCTGAAATCGGGCACCAGACGCAACATCAGTGATAGACTTGGCAGTCTTTGGGATGCAAGCTATTAGGCCGAAATCGGGCACCGGATGTAAATAGGTGATAGACTTGGCAGTTTTTACGATAGAAGCTGTTATGACGAAATCGGGCATCGGATGTAACTTGGGTGATAGGCTTGGCAATTTTTGGGATGGAAGCTATTAGGCCGAAGTCGGGCACCGGATGTAACATGGGTGATAGACTTGGCAGTTTTTGCGATAGAAGCTGTTATGACGAAATCGGGCACCGGATGTAACATAGGTGATAAACTTGGCAGTTTTTGGGATGGAAGCTATCATGCCGAAATCGGGCACCGGAGGTAACATGGGTTTAGGGTTCAGGGTTTAGGGTTTAGGGTTTAGGGTTTAGGGTTCAGGGTTTAGGGTTCAGGGTTTAGGGTTTAGGGTTTAGGGTTTAGGGTTTAGGGTTTAGGGTTTAGGTTTTAGGATTGAGGATTTAGGATTTAGGATTTAGGGTTTAGGGTTTAGGATTCAGGGTTTGGGGTTTAGGGTTCATGGTTTATGTTTTAAGGTTCAGGCTTTAGGATTCTGGGTTTAGGGTTTAGGGCTTAGGTTTCAAAGTTTAGGGTTTAGGGTTCAGGCTTTAGGGTTCAAAGTTTAGAGTTTAGGGTTCAGGGTTCAAGGTTGAGTGTTCAGTATTCAGGGCTTAGGGTTTACGGTTTAGGGTTTAGGGTTCAGGGTTAAAGTTTAGGGTTTGGGATTCGGTGATCAGGGTTCAAGATTTAAGGTTTAGGATTTAGGGTTCAGGCTTTAGGGTTTAGGGTTTTAGGTTCAGGGTTTAGCATTTAGTGTTTAGGGTTAAGTGTTCAGGGGTCAGGGTTCGAGATTCAGGGTTTAGGGTTGTGGATTCAGGTTTTAGGGTTGGGGTTTAAGGTTCAGTGTTCAGGATTGATGGTTTAGGGTTTCGGTTTTAAGGTTCAACGTTTAGCGTTTAGGATCTAGGATTCACATTTTAGGGTTTAGGGTTCAGGGTTTAGAGTTTAGGATTTAGGGTTTAGGATTTAGGGTTTAGGGTTCAGGGTTCAGGGTTCAAAGTTTAGGGTTAAGGGTTAAGGGTTAAGGGTTTTGGGTTTGTAGTTTAGAGTTTAGGGTTTAGGATTTAGGGTTTAGGATTTAGGGTTAAGGATTTAGGGTTTAGGTTTAGGGTTTAGGATTCATTATTTAGGGTTCATAGTTTAGGGTTTAGGGTTTAGGATTCAGGGCTTAGGGTTCAGGGTTTAGCGTTTAGGGTTTAGGGTTCAGGGTTCAGAGTTTAGGGTTAGGGGTTAAGGGTTTTGGGTTTGTAGTTTAGAGTTGAGGGTTTACGGTTCAGGGTTTAGGATTTAGGGTTACGGATTTAATTTTTAGATTTAGGGTTTAGGATTCATTGTTTAGGGTTCAGGGTTTAGGGTTTAAGGTTTTGGATTCAAGGTTTAGGGCTTAGGGTTCAAGGTTTAGGGTTTAAGGTTTAGGGTTAAGGGTTTAGGGTTAAGGGTTTTGGGTTTGTGGTTTAGAGTTTAGGGTTTAGGGTTTAGGGTTCAGGGTTTAGGGTTTAGGGTATAGGGTTTAGGGTTTAGGGTTTGGGGTTTAGGGTTTAGGGTTTAGGGTTTAGGGTTTAGGGTTCAGTGTTCAGTATTCAGGATTTAGGGTTTAGGGTTTAAGGTTCTGGATTTAGGGTTTAGGGTTTAGGGTTTAGGGTTTAGGGTTTCGGGGTTTGGGATTCGGGGTTCGGGGTTTAAGGTTCGGGGTTCGGGGTTCGGCGTTTGGGGTTCAAGATTCAGGGTTCAGGGTTCAAGGTTCAAGGTTTAGGGATCAAGGTTCATGGTTTAGGGTTTAGGGTTTAGGGTTTAGGGTTTAGGATTTAGGGTTTAGGGTTTAGGGTTCAGGGCTGATGGTTTAGGGTTTAGGTTTCAGGTTTCAGCATTTAGGGTTTGGGATCTAGGGTTCACACATTAGGGTTTAGGGTTTAGGATTAAGGGTTTATGGTTCTAGATTTAGGGTTTAGGGTTTAAGGTTTAGGGTTTAAGGTTTAGGGTTCATGCTTTAGGGTTCTGGATTTAGGGTTTAGGGATTAGGGTTTAAAGTTTAGGATTTAGGGTTCAGGGTTCAGTGTTCAATGTGCAGGGCTTAGGGTTTAGGGTTATGGGTTTTAGGTTCAGGGTTTAGCATTTAGTGTTTAGGGTTAAGTGTTCAGGGGTCAGGGTTCGAGATTCATGGTTTAGGGTTGTGGATTCAGGATTTAGGGTTGGGGTTTAGGGTTCAGTGTTCAGGATTGATGGTTTAGGGTTTCGGTTTTAAGGTTCAACGTTTAGCGTTTAGGATCTAGGGTTCACATTTTAGGGTTTAGGGTTCAGGGTTTAGAGTTTAGGATTTAGGGTTTAGGATTTAGGATTTAGGGTTCAGGGTTCAGGGTTCAAAGTTTAGGGTTAAGGGTTAAGGGTTTTGGGTTTGTAGTTTAGAGTTTAGAGTTTAGGGTTCAAGGTTTAGGATTTAGGGTTAAGGATTTAGGGTTCAGGGGTCAGGGTTCGAGATTCAAGGTTCAAGGTTGTGGATTCAAGATTTAGGGTTGGGGTTTAGGGTTCAGGGTTCAGGATTGATGGTTTAGGGTTTAGGTTTTAACGTTCAACGTTTAGCGTTTAGCATCTAGGGTTCACACTTTAGCGTTTAGGGTTCAGGGTTTAGAGTTTAGGGTTCAGGGTTTAGAGTTTAGGATTCAGGGTTTAGGATTTAGGGTTTGGGGTTCGGGGTTCAGGGTTCAGGGTTCAGGGTTCAGAGTTTAGGGTTAAGAGTTAAGGGTTTTGGGTTTGTAGTTTAGAGTTTAGGGTTTGGGGTTCAGGGTTTAGGATTTAGGGTTAAGGATTTAGGGTTTAGGTTTAGAGTTTAGGATTCATTATTTAGGGTTCAGAGTTTAGGGTTTAAGGTTTTGGATTCAGGATTCAGGGCTTAGAGTTCAGGGTTTAGGGTTTAGGGTTTAGGGTTCAGGGTTCAGAGTTTAGTGTTAAGGGTTAAGGGTTTTGGGTTTGTAGTTTAGAGTTGAGGGTTTAGGGTTCAGGGTTTAGGATTTAGGGTTAAGGATTTAATGTTTAGGTTTAGGGTTTAGGATTCATTGTTTAGGGTTTAGGGTTTAGGGTTTAAGGTTTTGGATTCAGGGTTTAGGGCTTAGGGTTCAAGGATTAGGGTTTAAGGTTTAGGGTTAAGGGTTTAGGGTTAAGGGTTAAGGGTTTTGGGTTTGTGGTTTAGAGTTTAGGGTTTACGGTTTCAGGTTCAGGGTTTAGGGCTTAAGATTTAAGGTTTAGGTTTAGGGTTTAGGATTCGTTGTTTACGGTTCAGGGTCTAGAGTTTAGGGTTTAGGGTTTAGAGTTGAGGGTTTAGGGTTTAGGGTTTAGAGTTGAGGGTTTAGGGTTTAGAATTAAGGTTTCAGGGTTTAGGGTTCGGGGTTTAGGGTTTTAGGTTTAGGGTTTAGGGTTTAGGGTTTAGGGTTTAGGGTTTAGGGTTTAGGGTTTAGGGTTTAGGGTTTAGGGTTTAGGGTTTAGGGTTTTAGGTTCAGGGTTTAGCATTTAGTGTTTAGGGTTAAGTGTTCAGGGGTCAGGGTTCGAGATTCAGGGTTTAGGGTTGTGGATTCAGGATTTAGGGTTGGGGTTTAGGGTTCAGTGTTCAGGATTGATGGTTTAGGGTTTCGGTTTTAAGGTTCAACATTTAGCGTTTAGGATCTAGGGTTCACATTTTAGGGTTTAGGGTTCAGGGTTTAGAGTTTAGGATTTAGGGTTTAGGATTTAGGGTTTAGGGTTCAGGGTTCAGGGTTCAAAGTTTAGGGTTAAGGGTTAAGGGTTTTGGGTTTGTAGTTTAGAGTTTAGGGTTTAGGGTTCAGGGTTTAGGATTTAGGGTTAAGGATTTAGGGTTTAGGGGTCAGGGTTCGAGATTCAGGGTTTAGGGTTGTGGATTCAGGATTTAGGGTTAGGGTTTAGAGTTCAGGGTTCAGGATTGATGGTTTATTGTTTAGGCTTTAAGGTTCAACGTTTAGCGTTTAGGATCTAGGGTCCACACTTTAGGGTTTAGGGTTCAGGGTTTAGAGTTTAGGATTTAGGATTTAGGATTTAGAATTTAGGGTTTAGGGTTCAGGGTTCAGGGTTCAGGGTTCAGAGTTTAGGGTTAAGGGTTAAGGGTTTTGGGTTTGTAGTTTAGAGTTTAGGGTTTAGGGTTCAGGGTTCAGGGTTTAGGATTGAGGGTTAAGGATTTAGGGTTTAGGTTTAGGGTTTATGATTCATTATTTAAGGTTCAGGGTTTAGGGTTTAAGGTTTTAGATTCAGGATTCAGGGCTTAGGGTTCAGGGTTTAGCGTTTAGGGTTTAGGGTTCAGGGTTCAGAGTTTAGGGTTAAGGGTTTTGGGTTTGTAGTTTAGAGTTGAGAGTTTAGGGTTCAGGGTTTAGGATTTAGGGTTAAGGATTTAATGTTTAGGTTTAGGGTTTAGGATTCATTGTTTAGGGTTTAGGGTTTAGGGTTTAAGGTTTTGGATTCAGGGTTTAGGGCTTAGGGTTCAAGGTTTAGGGTTTAAGGTTTAGGGTTAAGGGTTTAGGGTTAAGGGTTAAGGGTTTTGGGTTTGTGGTTTAGAGTTTAGGGGTTACAGTTTAAGGTTCAGGGTTTAGGGCTTAAGATTGAAGCTTTAGGTTTAGGGTTTAGGATTCGTTGTTTACGGTTCAGGGTTTAGAGTTTAGAGTTTAGGGTTTAGAGTTGAGGGTTTACCGTTTAGGGTTTAGAGTTGAGGGTTTAGGGTTTAGGATTAAGGTTTCAGGGTTTAGGGTTCGGGGTTTAGGGTTTTAGGTTTAGGTTTAGGGTTTAAGCTTTAGGGTTTAGGGTTTGGGGTTCAAGCTTTAGGGTTTAGGGTTTAGGGTTTAGGGTTAAGGCTTTCGAGTTTAGGGTTTAGGGTTCAGGGTTTAGCATTTTGTGTTTAGGGTTCAGGATTCAGGGGTCAGGGTTTAGCATTTTGTGTTTAGGGTTAAGGGTTAAGGGTTTTGGGTTTGTAGTTTAGAGTTTAGGGTTTAGGATTTAGGGTTTAGGATTTAGGGTTAAGGATTTAGGGTTTAGGTTTAGGGTTTAGGATTCATTATTTAGGGTTCAGAGTTTAGGGTTTAGGGTTTAGGATTCAGGGCTTAGGGTTCGGGGTTTAGCATTTAGGGTTTAGGGTTCAGGGTTCAGAGTTTAGGGTTAGGGGTTTAGGATTAAGGTTTCAGGGTTTAGGGTTCGGGGTTTAGGGTTTTAGGTTTAGGTTTAGGGTTTAAGCTTTAGGGTTTAGGGTTTGGGGTTCAAGCTTTAGGGTTTAGGGTTTAGGGTTTAGGGTTAAGGCTTTCGAGTTTAGGGTTTAGGGTTCAGGGTTTAGCATTTTGTGTTTAGGGTTCAGGATTCAGGGGTCAGGGTTTAGCATTTTGTGTTTAGGGTTAAGGGTTAAGGGTTAAGGGTTTTGGGTTTGTAGTTTAGAGTTTAGGGTTTAGGATTTAGGGTTTAGGATTTAGGGTTAAGGATTTAGGGTTTAGGTTTAGGGTTTAGGATTCATTATTTAGGGTTCAGAGTTTAGGGTTTAGGGTTTAGGATTCAGGGCTTAGGGTTCGGGGTTTAGCATTTAGGGTTTAGGGTTCAGGGTTCAGAGTTTAGGGTTAGGGGTTAAGGGTTTTGGGTTTGTAGTTTAGAGTTGAGGGTTTACGGTTCAGGGTTTAGGATTTAGGGTTACGGATTTAATTTTTAGGTTTAGGGTTTAGGATTCATTGTTTAGGGTTCAGAGTTTAGGGTTTAAGGTTTTGGATTCAGGGTTTAGGGCTTAGGGTTCAAGGTTTAGGGTTTAAGGTTTAGGGTTAAGGGTTTAGGGTTAAGGGTTAAGGGTTTTGGGTTTGTGGTTTAGAGTTTAGGGTTTAGGGTTCAGGGTTTAGGGTTTAGGGTTTAGGGTTTAGGGTTTAGGGTTTAGGGTTTAGGGTTTAGGGTTTAGGGTTTAGTGTAATACCCGGCTCGTTCAGGCATCAGAATTCCTACCGTCCGGTGGAATATCTGATAGTGGACCTTCTGTGAAGGCTAGAGCAAGGGTAAAGGAAAGTGTTTTAAGTATTTTTCATGGTTTTAAAGGAAATAGGAAAGAGTTTTAAAGAGAAAAGGCTTTGGAGACAAAGGTCAGGTTCGGCCCCCGAATGTAAGTTCGGCCGCCGAAAGTGCCCAATGTTCGGCCCCCGAAGGTTATGTTCGGCCCCCGAACGTTGCATGGTTTTGCATGCAGGTTTGGCCGCCGAAGCTGAGCTGGTTAGCCAGCTATTGTGCACTCCTCAGTCGGTGAAATGGCCAGCTCTTGCTTCCCATGCACAGACAGAGGGTTATGCCACGTCTCCCTTGACTCATCTGCAGGCTTTAAGTAGCTTATGCAGGGGGTTTGGTCATTTGCAAAGGTTTTGAACGTTTTTGAGAAAAAAGAGAGAAAAGTGAGGTTTTGGTACTAGTTGAAGAGGAGTTGCTGAGTTGGCTGTTCCTCTTCTGTTTTCAAAAGGTAAGGGAAGTCTTTACGTTTGTTTTAATGAGTTTTAACAGCTTTTCAAATGGTTAAGGGTAGAGTTGCATGGTTAGGTTTGAAAGCTTAGTTTTGATGCTTTAATGGTGTAAGCTTGTATATATGTTATAGTTGCTGTTTTGTTGGGGTTAATAGGTAGTTTTGGACCCCTTGGAGCATATACCAGAGTATATGCAAGTTGAGGAGTTGTGTATGCATGTTGGAGTGGTGTTGGTGCTTGGCAGGAGATGGATGTGCACGAAGCTGAGTTCTGGATGAACTCAGGTTCGGCCGCCGAAGGGAGGATTCGGCCGCCGAACCCCTTGTGAAGGTAGTTTCGGCTGCCTAAGGTTGCCTCCGAAAGAATGGACTTTCGGATCTGTCCTGCACATTCGGCCGCCGAAGATGCCGCCGAAGGTGTCCTGCCTAGCTTTTCCTTTGCATGTTTTATGTGCTTGTTCTATGAGCTTTTAGAGGGGTTTTGGGAAGTTGTTTAAGAGTTTATAAGAGTATGTTTGACACCTCAATCGAGTCCTTTTGTGTAGGTTTGGACCCGACAGTTCAGGGAGGTTGTCAGGATTAGCAGTTGCAGAGTCAGTCAGGTTTCTGCTAGAGGAGCAGAGGTGAGTAGAACTAAACTTAATCTTTTATTAAAGAAACATAATGCTTTAGCATAGTTCATGCATCATGGATGCTATGATTTATATTAGGGTGCTTGCATTAGAATCACGAAGTTGTAGCATTGCATATTATTGATGATTATGTGATCAGAGATTAGGTGGACCCAGGCGACTCCAATAGCCTAAGCTTCGGCTCCTGTCATTGTGTCAGGTCAGTTGGGCAAGTACATGTTGGTATGCCCTGTGTAGCTCCTTTGGGGGGGCCCAGTATTGACAGAGGGTACTTTTGGGGTCATGTCTACCTGAATGGAGATTGGACCAAGGCGACTTCACTAGCCCGTCGAGGGAGTTGTGGGGTCATGTCTAATCCATGATATATTGAGATGTTTGTTTGGTGATGCATTTTCATATATAGTGCGTATGAATGAACTGTTTTCAGTGTTTCTACTCACTGGGCTTTAGAAGCTCATCCCTTTCCCTTAATCCCAGTTTTGCAGGTTCAGAGTAGCTGGGAAGGGCAGAAGCATCAGAGGTGCTAAAGGATTGCATGTGTAATAGTATAATGTGGACATGATGTAATTAAAGAGATAGATGTAAAGTGATGTAATAGATAGTTCGTAAATCAGTATGTTAATGAGATAGAATGTGCTTTTGCCTATAGTGTATGTTAATCCCTTGAGTATATGCATGTATCCTGTTTTATAGTTTCTTGATGAGAAATGAGTCAGACCAGACGTCATATATGTTGTGTTTCGAAAACCCAGTGAATGATAACTGTGCGGGAAGACAGGGATTCATTCCTTTGACCCAAGACCAGTGCAATAGGAAAGACCAGGTTTGATTCCTGTGATCCATAGAGAGAGGCCATTAGAGAAGACCAGGTTTGATTCCTGTGACTCTATGGTAGCCAAGTTAACTTATGATATGCTGACCCTTACAGAGTGGGTTCTATGCTGCAGAGCGCATAGGGTATGGAGGTTACTTGGTAGAGTATCACTGGTGTATTATAGATAGCCTGAGGGCTAGCTCAGATTAGTATATCTGAGTATTTTGGTTCATATGATTGGACCTACAGAGAGTGTTTTAAAGGTTAAGTCTGGTTGTTTTTCGTAACAGTTAGTAGTCCAGTTGGATCATGTATGGGATTTTCACAGGTACACAGAGTTCATAGCAGGCTTACTACGGGTCTAGGCGGCCTTAAGCCGATCTGGATCCTAGTGCCGAGCAGTTTGGGCCGTTACAAAGAGGGTACCGGTTTCCGGGCTGTTACAGTTGGTATCAGAGCATAGGGCCTCCTAAGTACGGTGTGTTGAACATGTTTGGATGAGAGATCCCACATCGGAAAGAGGTTGGTTTAGAGTCATAGTCAGGCAAAGCACAATAAGTAAAATCATGTCCACTAGGCTAAGATGTTAAGTTGTTTTGCATGCTGCTGTGAAATGCCCATGTATATAACCATGTGTATTGATGTTATGTATGTATGCCTGTATATATTCTAGTTCATGTGTTTCATATGAACTCTATGTGTGCTAATGTTTGTTCTTATGTGCTGTACCTCAGGAGAGCGAGCGGAGTGTTAAGATGAGGAGTGTTAGTCAACCTGTGGAATCAGATCCATCTGAGGGATCTTTTGCCGATAATAGAGTAGGAATACAGCGAGAATCAGAAAACAAGAGAGAGATAGAAGTAGATGTGCAACGAAGGGATGTTGGTATACAGGTGACTATGGATGATGAATCTGTAGGTGGTGATCAGACCAAGGATTCTAGGATAGGAGAGAATGAAACCTCCACCTGGAGTACAGCTACCTGGAAAGGAGCAAAGTGGGGGAAAGCTACAAAGAAAAAGGTTAGGGGCTTGAAAGGGTCAACAAAAAGAGAGGTAGGGAATAGTGGTGCTGGTCCAAGTTCTGGCATAGGCAAGCCACAATGTTTGAGGTGTGGTAGATTGCATAAGGGAATCTGTCTGGCAGGAACAATAGGATGTTATAGATGTGGTCAGAAGGGGCATGAGATTCGTGAGTGTCGTATGATGCCTTGGATGGTTCGGTCCCAGCGGTCTTTTTCAGGTAGAAAGGCTCAGCAGGGAATAGCCCCATTAGATCCAGTGCTGCCAGGTATGTTCTTTTTGAGAGTTTTGCGATCTGTCTTGTTTTGTGGATCGAACGTAACAGAATGGAATAGAGTTACATGGTCAGAATAAAAAGTTAAAGAGATAGAATTTCAGAAAAGAGGTAAACAGAGAGAATGGTTCTGAGATCATATGTGTCAGGTGTCTCGAAACCCAGGTATAGTGAGACTGGTTTTCTTACGAAAGAGTAAAAAGAGTAAAGTAAACAAGAGAAAGCAGGAAATAGAACAAGAGATAGAAAACTAAGAGCAAGCAATAGAGCAACGTAAGGTAAGAGTAAAGTCAAAAAGAAAGGTTAGAGTTGTCTGGGAATAGGTGGTAGTTGAGGCAGAGAAAAAGAGTTAGCTTTTTCCGAGGATTCCCGAGGGAAGTTCCATTTGCTTTAGCTTGGATCCTTATCCTGACATAGTATAGCCTCACACATTTAGCACGGTGACGTCAGATACGTTCACTTAGAAGTGCGCAGATGTGTAAGTTAGTTGTTTTGGACCCCAGCGTATCGCTTTCCTTGTTGTTGTGAGCCGTTGATAGGTTTGGGTTTGATGACTTCCGGGCTTAGAGTGTTTTCCTTGGGTCAGTGGACCTGAGAGTGTGATCCATCTGATGCAAAGTCAGTTAATTCAGTTCAGAGTTAGTGGTGAGTTGATGCGATCCAGCTGACCTTATGGTTCTAGATGTGACTATGTGATGTCATTCTAGGGCGGATTGATGCATTACTCCTGGTACTACCTGTGTCCGCAGAGACAAGGTAGGAGAGTTTATAGTTGAAGATGGATCAGAGTAGTCCTTTTAGGGGGACAGAGTATAGCTGCCTAGAAGTTGATGTCAGCCCTGCAGGCTCACAGTTTCTCAGGAAGGGTTATCAGAGGGTTGTTTTAGCTCTTGAGAGCAGGTTTGTCAGGACAGGGAATCAGCCTCAGTGCCTTTTCTAGTGTGTTCTAGATGTTTCCCAGATAGGCTGTCAGGTTTACCATCTGTCAGGGAGGTAGAGTTGGAATGAGAATGGTATCTGGACGCAGAACCATTGTTTCCTTTCTTTCCTCGACAGAATGGCACCTGCAGAGAGAGAGCTAAGAGTTATCAGAGTAGTAAAAAGAGGCTTAGTAGTGCAAGGTTTTATCTGACTTAGTACTTCACCCTGGTTTATGCCTTGTTGGTGTGGGAAACGACAGATGAATCCTTCAGGTTTTGTGCTACTAGAACAGTAAAACAGTGAGTTTTAGCTGGGAAGTATGTACCAAGTGATCCTAGTTAAGATTGATCAGTAGAACAGGGAAAATGGTAGTATAATCAGCGAGTTGGATGCTGCCAGTTGAGAGTGTGAAACAAAGGTTAGTAAAGAGATTAGCTAAGTAAAAGATAAAGAGAGAAAAAGGACTAAGGATCAGAGTAGCACAGCGAAAGCTGTGAAGTTTAGATCTTGTTTGTTCTTGTTTGTTTGTTTTAACATTCGAGGACGAATGTTTTATAAGGGGGGAAGAATGTAATACCCGGCTCGTTCAGGCATCAGAATTCCTACCGTCCGGTGGAATATCTGATAGTGGACCTTCTGTGAAGGCTAGAGCAAGGGTAAAGGAAAGTGTTTTAAGTATTTTTCATGGTTTTAAAGGAAATAGGAAAGAGTTTTAAAGAGAAAAGGCTTTGGAGACAAAGGTCAGGTTCGGCCCCCGAATGTAAGTTCGGCCGCCGAAAGTGCCCAATGTTCGGCCCCCGAAGGTTATGTTCGGCCCCCGAACGTTGCATGGTTTTGCATGCAGGTTTGGCCGCCGAAGCTGAGCTGGTTAGCCAGCTATTGTGCACTCCTCAGTCGGTGAAATGGCCAGCTCTTGCTTCCCATGCACAGACAGAGGGTTATGCCACGTCTCCCTTGACTCATCTGCAGGCTTTAAGTAGCTTATGCAGGGGGTTTGGTCATTTGCAAAGGTTTTGAACGTTTTGGAGAAAAAAGAGAGAAAAGTGAGGTTTTGGTACTAGTTGAAGAGGAGTTGCTGAGTTGGCTGTTCCTCTTCTGTTTTCAAAAGGTAAGGGAAGTCTTTACGTTTGTTTTAATGAGTTTTAACAGCTTTTCAAATGGTTAAGGGTAGAGTTGCATGGTTAGGTTTGAAAGCTTAGTTTTGATGCTTTAATGGTGTAAGCTTGTATATATGTTATAGTTGCTGTTTTGTTGGGGTTAATAGGTAGTTTTGGACCCCTTGGAGCATATACCAGAGTATATGCAAGTTGAGGAGTTGTGTATGCATGTTGGAGTGGTGTTGGTGCTTGGCAGGAGATGGTTGTGCACGAAGCTGGGTTCTGGATGAACTCAGGTTCGGCCGCCGAAGGGAGGATTCGGCCGCCGAACCCCTTGTGAAGGTAGTTTCGGCTGCCTAAGGGTGCCTCCGAAAGAATGGACTTTCGGATCTGTCCTGCACATTCGGCCGCCGAAGATGCCGCCGAAGGTGTCCTGCCTAGCTTTTCCTTTGCATGTTTTATGTGCTTGTTCTATGAGCTTTTAGAGGGGTTTTGGGAAGTTGTTTAAGAGTTTATAAGAGTATGTTTGACACCTCAATTGAGTCCTTTTGTGTAGGTTTGGACCCGACAGTTCAGGGAGGTTGTCAGGATTAGCAGTTGCAGAGTCAGTCAGGTTTCTGCTAGAGGAGCAGAGGTGAGTAGAACTAAACTTAATCTTTTATTAAAGAAACATAATGCTTTAGCATAGTTCATGCATCATGGATGCTATGATTTATATTAGGGTGCTTGCATTAGAATCACGAAGTTGTAGCATTGCATATTATTGATGATTATGTGATCAGAGATTAGGTGGACCCAGGCGACTCCAATAGCCTAAGCTTCGGCTCCTGTCATTGTGTCAGGTCAGTTGGGCAAGTACATGTTGGTATGCCCTGTGTAGCTCCTTTGGGGGGGCCCAGTATTGACAGAGGGTATTTTTGGGGTCATGTCTACCTGAATGGAGATTGGACCAAGGCGACTTCACTAGCCCGTCGAGGGAGTTGTGGGGTCATGTCTAATCCATGATATATTGAGATGTTTGTTTGGTGATGCATTTTCATATATAGTGCGTATGAATGAACTGTTTTCAGTGTTTCTACTCACTGGGCTTTAGAAGCTCATCCCTTTCCCTTAATCCCAGTTTTGCAGGTTCAGAGTAGCTGGGAAGGGCAGAAGCATCAGAGGTGCTAAAGGATTGCATGTGTAATAGTATAATGTGGACATGATGTAATTAAAGAGATAGCTGTAAAGTGATGTAATAGATAGTTCGTAAATCAGTATGTTAATGAGATAGAATGTGCTTTTGCCTATAGTGTATGTTAATCCCTTGAGTATATGCATGTATCCTGTTTTATAGTTTCTTGATGAGAAATGAGTCAGACCAGACGTCATATATGTTGTGTTTCGAAAACCCAGTGAATGATAACTGTGCGGGAAGACAGGGATTCATTCCTTTGACCCAAGACCAGTGCAATAGGAAAGACCAGGTTTGATTCCTGTGATCCATAGAGAGAGGCCATTAGAGAAGACCAGGTTTGATTCCTGTGACTCTATGGTAGCCAAGTTAACTTATGATATGCTGACCCTTACAGCGTGGGTTCTATGCTGCAGAGCGCATAAGGTATGGAGGTTACTTGGTAGAGTATCACTGGTGTATTATAGATAGCCTGAGGGCTAGCTCAGATTAGTATATCTGAGTATTTTGGTTCATATGATTGGACCTACAGAGAGTGTTTTAAAGGTTAAGTCTGGTTGTTTTTCGTAACAGTTAGTAGTCCAGTTGGATCATGTATGGGATTTTCACAGGTACACAGAGTTCATAGCAGGCTTACTACGGGTCTAGGCGGCCTTAAGCCGATCTGGATCCTAGTGCCGAGCAGTTTGGGCCGTTACAAAGAGGGTACCGGTTTCCGGGCTGTTACATTTAGGGTTTAGGGTTTAGGGTTTAGGGTTTAGGGTTTAGGGTTTAGTGTTCAGTATTCAGGATTTAGGGTTTAGGGTTTAAGGTTCTGGATTTAGGGTTTAGGGTTTAGGGTTTAGGGTTTAGGGTTTAGGGTTTCGGGGTTTGGGATTCGGGGTTCGGGGTTTAAGGTTCGGGGTTCGGGGTTCGGGGTTTGGGGTTCAAGATTCAGGGTTCAGGGTTCAAGGTTCAAGGTTTAGGGATCAAGGTTCATGGTTTAGGGTTTAGGGTTTAGGGTTTAGGGTTTAGGGTTCAGGGCTGATGGTTTAGGGTTTAGGTTTCAGGATTCAGCATTTAGGGTTTGGGATCTAGGGTTCACACATTAGGGTTTAGGGTTTAGGATTAAGGGTTTATGGTTCTAGATTTAGGGTTTAGGGTTTAAGGTTTAGGGTTTAAGGTTTAGGGTTCATGCTTTAGGGTTCTGGATTTAGGGTTTAGGGCTTAGGGTTCAAAGTTTAGGATTTAGGGTTCAGGGTTCAGTGTTCAATGTGCAGGGCTTAGGGTTTAGGGTTATGGGTTTTAGGTTCAGGGTTTAGCATTTAGTGTTTAGGGTTAAGTGTTCAGGGGTCAGGGTTTGAGATTCATGGTTTAGGGTTGTGGATTCAGGATATAGGGTTGGGGTTTAGGGTTCAGTGTTTAGGATTGATGGTTTAGGGTTTCGGTTTTAAGGTTCAATGTTTAGCGTTTAGGATCTAGGGTTCACATTTTAGGGTTTAGGGTTCAGGGTTTAGAGTTTAGGATTTAGGGTTTAGGATTTAGGATTTAGGGTTCAGGGTTCAGGGTTCAAAGTTTAGGGTTAAGGGTTAAGGGTTTTGGGTTTGTAGTTTAGAGTTTAGAGTTTAGGGTTCAAGGTTTATGATTTAGGGTTAAGGATTTAGGGTTCAGGGGTCAGGGTTCGAGATTCAAGGTTTAAGGTTGTGGATTTAGGATTTAGGGTTGGGGTTTAGGGTTCAGGGATCAGGATTGTTGGTTTAGGGTTTAGGTTTTAAGGTTCAACGTTTAGCGTTTAGCATCTAGGGTTCACACTTTAGCGTTTAGGGTTCAGGGTTTAGAGTTTAGGGTTCAGGGTTTAGAGTTTAGGATTCAGAGTTTAGGATTTAGGGTTTGGGGTTCAGGGTTCAGGGTTCAGGGTTCAGGGTTCAGAGTTTAGGGTTAAGAGTTAAGGGTTTTGGGTTTGTAGTTTAGAGTTTAGGGTTTGGGGTTCAGGGTTTAGGATTTAGGGTTAAGGATTTAGGGTTTAGGTTTAGGGTTTAGGATTCATTATTTAGGGTTCAGAGTTTAGGGTTTAAGGTTTTGGATTCAGGATTCAGGGCTTAGAGTTCAGGGTTTAGCGTTTAGGGTTTAGGGTTCAGGGTTCAGAGTTTAGTGTTAAGGGTTAAGGGTTTTGGGTTTGTAGTTTAGAGTTGAGGGTTTAGGGTTCAGGGTTTAGGATTTAGGGTTAAGGATTTAATGTTTAGGTTTAGGGTTTAGGATTCATTGTTTAGGGTTTAGGGTTTAGGGTTTAAGGTTTTGGATTCAGGGTTTAGGGCTTAGGGTTCAAGGATTAGGGTTTAAGGTTTAGGGTTAAGGGTTTAGGGTTAAGGGTTAAGGGTTTTGGGTTTGTGGTTTAGAGTTTAGGGTTTACGGTTTCAGGTTCAGGGTTTAGGGCTTAAGATTTAAGGTTTAGGTTTACGGTTTAGGATTCGTTGTTTACGGTTCAGGGTCTAGAGTTTAGGGTTTAGGGTTTAGAGTTGAGGGTTTAGGGTTTAGGGTTTAGAGTTGAGGGTTTAGGGTTTAGAATTAAGGTTTCAGGGTTTAGGGTTCGGGGTTTAGGGTTTTAGGTTTAGGGTTTAGGGTTTAGGGTTTAGGGTTTAGGGTTTAGGGTTTAGGGTTTAGGGTTTAGGGTTTAGGGTTTAGAGTTTAGGGTTAAGGCTTTCGAGTTTGAGTTTAGGGTTCAGGGATTTAGCATTTTGTGTTTAGGGTTTAGGATTCAGGGATCAGGGTTTGGAATTCAGGGTTTAGGGTTGTGGATTCAGGATTTAGGATTGAGATTTAGGGTTCAGGGTTCAGGGTTAATGGTTTAAGGTTTAGGTTTCATGGTTCAACGTTTAGGGTTTAGGATCTAGGGTTCACACATCAGGGTTTAGGTTTTAGGATTGAGGATTGAGGATTTAGAATTTAGGATTTAGGGTTTAGGATTCAGGATTTGGGGTTTGGGGTTCATGGTTTATGTTTTAAGGTTCAGGCTTTAGGATTCTGGGTTTAGGGTTTAGGGCTTAGATTTCAAAGTTTAGGGTTTAGGGTTCAGGCTTTAGGGTTTAAAGTTTAGGGTTTAGGGTTCAGGGTTCAAGGTTGAGTGTTCAGTATTCAGGGCTTACGGTTTACGGTTTAGGGTTTAGGGTTCAGGGTTAAAGTTTAGGGTTTGGGATTCGGTGATTAGGGTTCAAGATTTAAGGTGTAGGATTTAGAGTTCAGGCTTTAGGGTTTAGGGTTTTAGGTTCAGGGTTTAGCATTTAGTGTTTAGGGTTAAGTGTTCAGGGGTCAGGGTTCGAGATTCAGGGTTTAGGGTTGTGGATTCAGGATTTAGGGTTGGGGTTTAGGGTTCAGTGTTCAGGATTGATGGTTTAGGGTTTTGGTTTTAAGGTTCAACATTTAGCGTTTAGGATCTAGGGTTCACATTTTAGGGTTTAGGGTTCAGGGTTTAGAGTTTAGGATTTAGGGTTTAGGATTTAGGGTTTAGGGTTCAGGGTTCAGGGTTCAAAGTTTAGGGTTAAGGGTTAAGGGTTTTGGGTTTGTAGTTTAGAGTTTAGGGTTTAGGGTTCAAGGTTTAGGATTTAGGGTTAAGGATTTAGGGTTTAGGGGTCAGGGTTCGAGATTCAGGGTTTAGGGTTGTGGATTCAGGATTTAGGGTTAGGGTTTAGAGTTCAGGGTTCAGGATTGATGGTTTATTGTTTAGGTTTTAAGGTTCAACGTTTAGCGTTTAGGATCTAGGGTCCACACTTTAGGGTTTAGGGTTCAGGGTTTAGAGTTTAGGATTTAGGATTTAGGATTTAGGATTTAGGGTTTAGGGTTCAGGGTTCAGGGTTCAGGGTTCAGAGTTTAGGGTTAAGGGTTAAGGGTTTTGGGTTTGTAGTTTAGAGTTTAGGGTTTAGGGTTCAGGGTTCAGGGTTTAGGATTGAGGGTTAAGGATTTAGGGTTTAGGTTTAGGGTTTATGATTCATTATTTAGGGTTCAGGATTTAGGGTTTAAGGTTTTAGATTCAGGATTCAGGGCTTAGGGTTCAGGCTTTAGCGTTTAGGGTTTAGGGTTCAGGGTTCAGAGTTTAGGGTTAAGGGTTTTGGGTTTGTAGTTTAGAGTTGAGAGTTTAGGGTTCAGGGTTTAGGATTTAGGGTTAAGGATTTAATGTTTAGGTTTAGAGTTTAGGATTCATTGTTTAGGGTTCAGGGTTTAGGGTTTAAGGTTTTGGATTCAGGGTTTAGGGCTTAGGGTTCAAGGTTTAGGGTTTAAGGTTTAGGGTTAAGGGTTTAGGGTTAAGGGTTAAGGGTTTTGGGTTTGTGGTTTAGAGTTTAGGGGTTACAGTTTAAGGTTCAGGGTTTAGGGCTTAAGATTTAAGGTTTAGGTTTAGGGTTTAGGATTCGTTGTTTACGGTTCAGGGTTTAGAGTTTAGAGTTTAGGGTTTAGAGTTGAGGGTTTACCGTTTAGGGTTTAGAGTTGAGGGTTTAGGGCTTAGGATTAAGGTTTCAGGGTTTAGGGTTCGGGGTTTAGGGTTTTAGGTTTAGGTTTAGGGTTTAAGCTTTAGGGTTTAGGGTTTGGGGTTCAAGCTTTAGGGTTTAGGGTTTAGGGTTTAGGGTTAAGGCTTTCGAGTTTAGGGTTTAGGGTTCAGGGTTTAGCATTTTGTGTTTAGGGTTCAGGATTCAGGGGTCAGGGTTTGGAATTCAGGGTTTAGGGTTGTGGATTCAGAATTTAGGATTGAGATTTAGGGTTCAGGGTTCAGGGTTAATGGTTTAAGGTTTAGGTTCATGGTTCAACGTTTAGGGTTTAGGATCTAGGGTTCACACTTTAGGGTTTAGGGTTTAGGGTTTAGGGTTTAGGGTTTAGGGTTTAGGGTTTAGGGTTTAGGGTTTAGGGTTTAGGGTTTAGGGTTTAGGGTTTAGGGTTTAGGGTTTAGGGTTTAGGGTTTAGGGTTTAGGGTTTAGGGTTTAGGGTTTAGGGTTTAGGGTTTAGGGTTTAGGGTTTAGGGTTTAGGGTTTAGGGTTTAGGGTTTAGGGTTTAGGGTTTAGGGTTTAGGGTTTAGGGTTTAGGGTTTAGGGTTTAGGGTTTAGGGTTTAGGGTTTAGGGTTTAGGGTTTAGGGTTTAGGGTTTAGGGTTTAGGGTTTAGGGTTTAGGGTTTAGGGTTTAGGGTTTAGGGTTTAGGGTTTAGGGTTTAGGGTTTAGGGTTTAGGGTTTAGGGTTTAGGGTTTAGGGTTTAGGGTTTAGGGTTTAGGGTTTAGGGTTTAGGGTTTAGGGTTTAGGGTTTAGGGTTTAGGGTTTAGGGTTTAGGGTTTAGGGTTTAGGGTTTAGGGTTTAGGGCTTAGAGTTCAGGGTTTAGCGTTTAGGGTTTAGGGTTCAGGGTTCAGAGTTTAGTGTTAAGGGTTAAGGGTTTTGGGTTTGTAGTTTAGAGTTGAGGGTTTAGGGTTCAGGGTTTAGGATTTAGGGTTAAGGATTTAATGTTTAGGTTTAGGGTTTAGGATTCATTGTTTAGGGTTTAGGGTTTAGGGTTTAAGGTTTTGGATTCAGGGTTTAGGGCTTAGGGTTCAAGGATTAGGGTTTAAGGTTTAGGGTTAAGGGTTTAGGGTTAAGGGTTAAGGGTTTTGGGTTTGTGGTTTAGAGTTTAGGGTTTACGGTTTCAGGTTCAGGGTTTAGGGCTTAAGATTTAAGGTTTAGGTTTAGGGTTTAGGATTCGTTGTTTACGGTTCAGGGTCTAGAGTTTAGGGTTTAGGGTTTAGAGTTGAGTGTTTAGGGTTTAGGGTTTAGAGTTGAGTGTTTAGGGTTTAGGGTTTAGAGTTGAGGGTTTAGGGTTTAGAATTAAGGTTTCAGGGTTTAGGGTTCGGGGTTTAGGGTTTTAGGTTTAGGGTTTAGGGTTTAGGGTTTAGGGTTTAGGGTTTAGGGTTTAGGGTTTAGGGTTAAGGCTTTCGAGTTTAGGGTTTAGGGTTCAGGGATTTAGCATTTTGTGTTTAGGGTTTAGGATTCAGGGATCAGGGTTTGGAATTCAGGGTTTAGGGTTGTGGATTCAGGATTTAGGATTGAGATTTAGGGTTCAGGGTTCAGGGTTAATGGTTTAAGGTTTAGGTTTCATGGTTCAACGTTTAGGGTTTAGAATCTAGGGTTCACACATCAGGGTTTAGGTTTTAGGATTGAGGATTGAGGATTTAGAATTTAGGATTTAGGGTTTAGGATTCAGGATTTGGGGTTTGGGGTTCATGGTTTATGTTTTAAGGTTCAGGCTTTAGGATTCTGGGTTTAGGGTTTAGGGCTTAGGTTTCAAAGTTTAGGGTTTAGGGTTCAGGCTTTAGGGTTCAAAGTTTAGGGTTTAGGGTTTAGGGTTTAGGGTTTAGGGTTTAGGGTTTAGGGTTTAGGGTTTAGGGTTTAGGGTTTAGGGTTTAGGGTTTAGGGTTTAGGGTTTAGGGTTTAGGGTTTAGGGTTTAGGGTTTAGGGTTTAGGGTTTAGGGTTTAGGGTTTAGGGTTTAGGGTTTAGGGTTTAGGGTTTAGGGTTTAGGGTTTAGGGTTTAGGGTTTAGGGTTTAGGGTTTAGGGTTTAGGGTTTAGGGTTTAGGGTTTAGGGTTTAGGGTTTAGGGTTTAGGGTTTAGGGTTTAGGGTTTAGGGTTTAGGGTTTAGGGTTTAGGGTTTAGGGTTTAGGGTTTAGGGTTTAGGGTTTAGGGTTTAGGGTTTAGGGTTTAGGGTTTAGGGTTTAGGGTTTAGGGTTTAGGGTTTAGGGTTTAGGGTTTAGGGTTTAGGGTTTAGGGTTTAGGGTTTAGGGTTTAGGGTTTAGGGTTTAGGGTTTAGGGTTTAGGGTTTAGGGTTTAGGGTTTAGGATTTAGGGTTAAGGATTTAGGGTTTAGGGGTCAGGGTTCGACATTCAGGGTTTAGGGTTGTGGATTCAGGATTTAGGGTTAGGGTTTAGAGTTCAGGGTTCAGGATTGATGGTTTATTGTTTAGGTTTTAAGGTTCAACATTTAGCATTTAGGATCTAGGGTCCACACTTTAGGGTTTAGGGTTCAGGGTTTAGAGTTTAGGATTTAGGATTTAGGATTTAGGGTTTAGGGTTCAGGGTTCAGGGTTCAGGGTTCAGGGTTCAGAGTTTAGGGTTAAGGGTTAAGGATTTTGGGTTTGTAGTTTAGAGTTTAGGGTTTAGGGTTCAGGGTTCAGGGTTTAGGATTGAGGGTTAAGGATTTAGGGTTTAGGTTTAGGGTTTATGATTCATTATTTAGGGTTCAGGGTTTAGGGTTTAAGGTTTTAGATTCAGGATTCAGGGCTTAGGGTTCAGGGTTTAGCGTTTAGGGTTTAGGGTTCAGGGTTCAGAGTTTAGGGTTTAGGGTTTAGGGTTTAGGGTTTAGGGTTTAGGGTTTAGGGTTTAGGGTTTAGGGTTTAGGGTTTAGGGTTTAGGGTTTAGGGTTTAGGGTTTAGGGTTTAGGGTTTAGGGTTTAGGGTTTAGGGTTTAGGGTTTAGGGTTTAGGGTTTAGGGTTTAGGGTTTAGGGTTTAGGGTTTAGGGTTTAGGGTTTAGGGTTTAGGGTTTAGGGTTTAGGGTTTAGGGTTTAGGGTTTAGGGTTTAGGGTTTAGGGTTTAGGGTTTAGGGTTTAGGGTTTAGGGTTTAGGGTTTAGGGTTTAGGGTTTAGGGTTTAGGGTTTAGGGTTTAGGGTTTAGGGTTTAGGGTTTAGGGTTTAGGGTTTAGGGTTTAGGGTTTAGGGTTTAGGGTTTAGGGTTTAGGGTTTAGGGTTTAGGGTTTAGGGTTTAGGGTTTAGGGTTTAGGGTTTAGGGTTTAGGGTTTAGGGTTTAGGGTTTAGGGTTTAGGGTTTAGGGTTTAGGGTTTAGGGTTTAGGGTTTAGGGTTTAGGGTTTAGGGTTTAGGGTTTAGGGTTTAGGGTTTAGGGTTTAGGGTTTAGGGTTTAGGGTTTAGGGTTTAGGGTTTAGGGTTTAGGGTTTAGGGTTTAGGGTTTAGGGTTTAGGGTTTAGGGTTTAGGGTTTAGGGTTTAGGGTTTAGGGTTTAGGGTTTAGGGTTTAGGGTTTAGGGTTTAGGGTTTAGGGTTTAGGGTTTAGGGTTTAGGGTTTAGGGTTTAGGGTTTAGGGTTTAGGGTTTAGGGTTTAGGGTTTAGGGTTTAGGGTTTAGGGTTTAGGGTTTAGGGTTTAGGGTTTAGGGTTTAGGGTTTAGGGTTTAGGGTTTAGGGTTTAGGGTTTAGGGTTTAGGGTTTAGGGTTTAGGGTTTAGGGTTTAGGGTTTAGGGTTTAGGGTTTAGGGTTTAGGGTTTAGGGTTTAGGGTTTAGGGTTTAGGGTTTAGGGTTTAGGGTTTAGGGTTTAGGGTTTAGGGTTTAGGGTTTAGGGTTTAGGGTTTAGGGTTTAGGGTTTAGGGTTTAGGGTTTAGGGTTTAGGGTTTAGGGTTTAGGGTTTAGGGTTTAGGGTTTAGGGTTTAGGGTTTAGGGTTTAGGGTTTAGGGTTTAGGGTTTAGGGTTTAGGGTTTAGGGTTTAGGGTTTAGGGTTTAGGGTTTAGGGTTTAGGGTTTAGGGTTTAGGGTTTAGGGTTTAGGGTTTAGGGTTTAGGGTTTAGGGTTTAGGGTTTAGGGTTTAGGGTTTAGGGTTTAGGGTTTAGGGTTTAGGGTTTAGGGTTTAGGGTTTAGGGTTTAGGGTTTAGGGTTTAGGGTTTAGGGTTTAGGGTTTAGGGTTTAGGGTTTAGGGTTTAGGGTTTAGGGTTTAGGGTTTAGGGTTTAGGGTTTAGGGTTTAGGGTTTAGGGTTTAGGGTTTAGGGTTTAGGGTTTAGGGTTTAGGGTTTAGGGTTTAGGGTTTAGGGTTTAGGGTTTAGGGTTTAGGGTTTAGGGTTTAGGGTTTAGGGTTTAGGGTTTAGGGTTTAGGGTTTAGGGTTTAGGGTTTAGGGTTTAGGGTTTAGGGTTTAGGGTTTAGGGTTTAGGGTTTAGGGTTTAGGGTTTAGGGTTTAGGGTTTAGGGTTTAGGGTTTAGGGTTTAGGGTTTAGGGTTTAGGGTTTAGGGTTTAGGGTTTAGGGTTTAGGGTTTAGGGTTTAGGGTTTAGGGTTTAGGGTTTAGGGTTTAGGGTTTAGGGTTTAGGGTTTAGGGTTTAGGGTTTAGGGTTTAGGGTTTAGGGTTTAGGGTTTAGGGTTTAGGGTTTAGGGTTTAGGGTTTAGGGTTTAGGGTTTAGGGTTTAGGGTTTAGGGTTTAGGGTTTAGGGTTTAGGGTTTAGGGTTTAGGGTTTAGGGTTTAGGGTTTAGGGTTTAGGGTTTAGGGTTTAGGGTTTAGGGTTTAGGGTTTAGGGTTTAGGGTTTAGGGTTTAGGGTTTAGGGTTTAGGGTTTAGGGTTTAGGGTTTAGGGTTTAGGGTTTAGGGTTTAGGGTTTAGGGTTTAGGGTTTAGGGTTTAGGGTTTAGGGTTTAGGGTTTAGGGTTTAGGGTTTAGGGTTTAGGGTTTAGGGTTTAGGGTTTAGGGTTTAGGGTTTAGGGTTTAGGGTTTAGGGTTTAGGGTTTAGGGTTTAGGGTTTAGGGTTTAGGGTTTAGGGTTTAGGGTTTAGGGTTTAGGGTTTAGGGTTTAGGGTTTAGGGTTTAGGGTTTAGGGTTTAGGGTTTAGGGTTTAGGGTTTAGGGTTTAGGGTTTAGGGTTTAGGGTTTAGGGTTTAGGGTTTAGGGTTTAGGGTTTAGGGTTTAGGGTTTAGGGTTTAGGGTTTAGGGTTTAGGGTTTAGGGTTTAGGGTTTAGGGTTTAGGGTTTAGGGTTTAGGGTTTAGGGTTTAGGGTTTAGGGTTTAGGGTTTAGGGTTTAGGGTTTAGGGTTTAGGGTTTAGGGTTTAGGGTTTAGGGTTTAGGGTTTAGGGTTTAGGGTTTAGGGTTTAGGGTTTAGGGTTTAGGGTTTAGGGTTTAGGGTTTAGGGTTAAGGCTTTCGAGTTTAGGGTTTAGGGTTCAGGGATTTAGCATTTTGTGTTTAGGGTTTAGGATTCAGGGATCAGGGTTTGGAATTCAGGGTTTAGGGTTGTGGATTCAGGATTTAGGATTGAGATTTAGGGTTCAGGGTTCAGGGTTAATGGTTTAAGGTTTAGGTTTCATGGTTCAACGTTTAGGGTTTAGAATCTAGGGTTCACACATCAGGGTTTAGGTTTTAGGATTGAGGATTGAGGATTTAGAATTTAGGATTTAGGGTTTAGGATTCAGGATTTGGGGTTTGGGGTTCATGGTTTATGTTTTAAGGTTCAGGCTTTAGGATTCTGGGTTTAGGGTTTAGGGCTTAGGTTTCAAAGTTTAGGGTTTAGGGTTCAGGCTTTAGGGTTCAAAGTTTAGGGTTTAGGGTTCAGGGTTCAAGGTTGAGTGTTCAGTATTCAGGGCTTAGGGTTTACGGTTTAGGGTTTAGGGTTCAGGGTTAAAGTTTAGGGTTTGGGATTCGGTGATTAGGGTTCAAGATTTAAGGTTTAGGATTTAGGGTTCAGGCTTTAGGGTTTAGGGTTTTAGGTTCAGGGTTTAGCATTTAGTGTTTAGGGTTAAGCGTTCAGGGGTCAGGGTTCGAGATTCAGGGTTTAGGGTTGTGGATTCAGGATTTAGGGTTGGGGTTTAGGGTTCAGTGTTCAGGATTGATGGTTTAGGGTTTCGGTTTTAAGGTTCAACATTTAGCGTTTAGGATCTAGGGTTCACATTTTTGGGTTTAGGGTTCAGGGTTTAGAGTTTAGGATTTAGGGTTTAGGATTTAGGGTTTAGGGTTCAGGGTTCAGGGTTCAAAGTTTAGGGTTAAGGGTTAAGGGTTTTGGGTTTGTAGTTTAGAGTTTAGGGTTTAAGGTTCAGGGTTTAGGATTTAGGGTTAAGGATTTAGGGTTTAGGGGTCAGGGTTCGACATTCAGGGTTTAGGGTTGTGGATTTAGGGTTTAGGGTTTAGGGTTTAGGGTTTAGGGTTTAGGGTTTAGGGTTTAGGGTTTAGGGTTTAGGGTTTAGGGTTTAGGGTTTAGGGTTTAGGGTTTAGGGTTTAGGGTTTAGGGTTTAGGGTTTAGGGTTTAGGGTTTAGGGTTTAGGGTTTAGGGTTTAGGGTTTAGGGTTTAGGGTTTAGGGTTTAGGGTTTAGGGTTTAGGGTTTAGGGTTTAGGGTTTAGGGTTTAGGGTTTAGGGTTTAGGGTTTAGGGTTTAGGGTTTAGGGTTTAGGGTTTAGGGTTTAGGGTTTAGGGTTTAGGGTTTAGGGTTTAGGGTTTAGGGTTTAGGGTTTAGGGTTTAGGGTTTAGGGTTTAGGGTTTAGGGTTTAGGGTTTAGGGTTTAGGGTTTAGGGTTTAGGGTTTAGGGTTTAGGGTTTAGGGTTTAGGGTTTAGGGTTTAGGGTTTAGGGTTTAGGGTTTAGGGTTTAGGGTTTAGGGTTTAGGGTTTAGGATTTAATGTTTAGGTTTAGGGTTTAGGATTCATTGTTTAGGGTTCAGGGTTTAGGGTTTAAGGTTTTGGATTCAGGGTTTAGGGCTTAGGGTTCAAGGTTTAGGGTTTAAGGTTTAGGGTTAAGGGTTTAGGGTTAAGGGTTAAGGGTTTTGGGTTTGTGGTTTAGAGTTTAGGGGTTACAGTTTAAGGTTCAGGGTTTAGGGCTTAAGATTTAAGGTTTAGGTTTAGGGTTTAGGATTCGTTGTTTACGGTTCAGGGTTTAGAGTTTAGAGTTTAGGGTTTAGAGTTGAGGGTTTACCGTTTAGGGTTTAGAGTTGAGGGTTTAGGGTTTAGGATTAAGGTTTCAGGGTTTAGGGTTCGGGGTTTAGGGTTTTAGGTTTAGGTTTAGGGTTTAACCTTTAGGGTTTAGGGTTTGGGGTTCAAGCTTTAGGGTTTAGGGTTTAGGGTTTAGGGTTAAGGCTTTCGAGTTTAGGGTTTAGGGTTCAGGGTTTAGCATTTTGGGTTTAGGGTTTAGGGTTTAGGGTTTAGGGTTTAGGGTTTAGGGTTTAGGGTTTAGGGTTTAGGGTTTAGGGTTTAGGGTTTAGGGTTTAGGGTTTAGGGTTTAGGGTTTAGGGTTTAGGGTTTAGGGTTTAGGGTTTAGGGTTTAGGGTTTAGGGTTTAGGGTTTAGGGTTTAGGGTTTAGGGTTTAGGGTTTAGGGTTTAGGGTTTAGGGTTTAGGGTTTAGGGTTTAGGGTTTAGGGTTTAGGGTTTAGGGTTTAGGGTTTAGGGTTTAGGGTTTAGGGTTTAGGGTTTAGGGTTTAGGGTTTAGGGTTTAGGGTTTAGGGTTTAGGGTTTAGGGTTTAGGGTTTAGGGTTTAGGGTTTAGGGTTTAGGGTTTAGGGTTTAGGGTTTAGGGTTTAGGGTTTAGGGTTTAGGGTTTAGGGTTTAGGGTTTAGGGTTTAGGGTTTAGGGTTTAGGGTTTAGGGTTTAGGGTTTAGGGTTTAGGATTCAGGGCTTAGGGTTCAGGGATTAGCGTTTAGGGTTTAGGGTTCAAGGTTCAGAGTTTAGGGTTAAGGGTTAAGGGTTTTAGGTTTGTAGTTTAGAGTTGAGGGTTTAGGGTTCAGGGTTTAGGATTTAGGGTTAAGGATTTAATGTTTAGGTTTAGGGTTTAGGATTCATTGTTTAGGGTTTAAGGTTTTGGATTCAGGGTTTAGGGCTTAGGGTTCAAGGTTTAGGGTTTAAGGTTTAGGGTTTAGGGTTTAGGGTTAAGGGTTAAGGGTTTTGGGTTTGTGGTTTAGAGTTTAGGGTTTAGGGTTTAGGGTTCAGGGTTTAGGGTTTAGGGTTTAGGGTTTAGGGTTTAGGGTTTAGGGTTCAGGGTTCAGTGTTCAGTATTCAGGGTTTAGGGTTTAGTGTTTAGGGTTCTGGATTTAGGGTTTAGGGTTTAGGGTTTAGGGTTTAGGGTTTAGGGTTTAGGGTTTAGGGTTTAGGGTTTAGGGTTTAGGGTTTCGGGGTTTGGGATTCGGGGTTCGGGGTTCAAGGTTCGGGGTTCGGGGTTCGTGGTTTGGAGTTCAGGATTCCGGGTTCCGGGTTCAAGGTTCAAGGTTCAAGGTTTAGGGATCAAGGTTCATGGTTTAGGGTTTAGGGTTTAGGGTTTAGGGTTTATGGTTTAGGGTTCAGGGTTGATGGTTTAGGGTTTAGGTTTTAGGATTCAGCGTTTAGGGTTTGGGATCTAGGGTTCACACATTAGGGTTTAGGGTTTAGGATTAAGGGTTTATGGTTCTAGATTCAGGGTTTAGGGTTTAGAGTTTAGGGTTTAAGGTTTAGGGTTCATGCTTTAGGGTTCTGGATTTACGGTTTAGGGCTTAGGGTTCAAAGTTTAGGATTTAGGATTCAGGGTTTAGTGTTCAATGTGCAGGGCTTAGGGTTTAGGGTTATGGGTTTAGGGTTCAGGGTTAAGGTTTAGGTTTTAGGATTCAGTGTTTAGGGTTCAAGATTTAAGGTTTAGGATTTAGGGTTTAGGCTTTAGGGTTTAGGGATTTAGGTTCAGGGTTTAGCATTTGTTGTTTAGGATTCAGGGTTCAGGGTTTAGGGTTTAGGGTTTAGGGTTTAGGGTTTAGGGTTTAGGGTTTAGAGTTTAGGGTTTAGGGTCCCCCTCCTTACCTCTTTCCGATGTGTGATACTTTCAATCCACCTCATAGGGTTTCTACCCCCCATAAGGCCTGAGCGTCCTCGCTCAGCACACCGTACTCATGAGGCCCAGGCTCTGATACCAATTGTAACATCCTCTGGGCCCACAACAGTAGATATTGTCCGCTTTGGGTTCGAGGGCCTTGGCCCAGCCTTCCCCTCACGGTTTTGTTCTTGGGTCAAGGGATTTGATACCCTTTCTTCCCGAAACGCGTCTACTGTGGTCTCTTGGGGCTTGCCCTTAATCGGGCACCGGATCTAACATGGGTGATAGACTTGCCATTTTTTGGGATGGACGCTATTAGTCCGAAATCGGGCACTGGATGTAACAAGGGTGATAGACTTGGCAATTTTTTCGATAGAAGCTGTTATGACGAAATCAGGCACTGGATGTAACATGGGTGATAGACTTGGCAGTTTTTGGGATGGAAGCTGTCATGTCGAAATCGGGCACCGGATGTAACATAGGTGGTAGACTTGGTAACTTTTGCGATAGAAGCTGTTATACTAAAATCGGGCACCGGATGTAACATGGGTGATAGACTTGGCAGTTTTTGGGATAGAAGCTGTTATGATGAAATCGGGCACCGGATGTAACATGGATAATAGACTTGGCAGTTTTTGGGATGGAAGCTGTCATGCCAAAATCGGGCACGGGATGTAACATAGGTGATAGACTTGGCAATTTTTGCGATAGACGCTATTATGCTAAAATCGGGCACCGGATGTAACATGGGTGATAGACTTGGCAGTTTTTTAGATAGAAGCTGTTATGACGAAATCGGGCACCAGATGTTGCATGGGTGATAGACTTGGCAGTTTTTGGGATGGAAGCTGTCAAGCCAAAATAGGACACCGGATGTAACATGGGTGATAGACTTCGCAGTTTTTGGGATAGAAGCTCTTGTGACGAAATCGGGCACTGGATGTAACATGGGTGATAGACTTGGCAGTTTTAGGAATGAAAGCTATCATGCCGAAATCTGGCACCGGATGTAACATGGGTGATACACTTGGCAGCTTTTGCGATGGAAGCTATTAAGCTGAAATCGGGCACCGGACGCAACATCAGTGATAGACTTGGCAGTCTTTGGGATGCAAGCTATTAGGCCGAAATCGGGCACCGGATGTAAATAGGTGATAGACTTGGCAGTTTTTACGATAGAAGCTGTTATGACGAAATCGGGCATCGGATGTAACGTGGGTGATAGGCTTGGCAATTTTTGGGATGGAAGCTATTAGGCCGAAGTCGGGCACCGGATGTAACATGGGTGATAGACTTGGCAGTTTTTGCGATAGAAGCTGTTATGATGAAATCGGGCACCAGATGTAACATGGGTGATAGACTTTGCAAATTTTGGGATAGAAGCTATTATGCCGAAATCGGGCATTGGATGTAAATAGGTGATAGACTTGGCAGTTTTTGCGATAGAAGCTGTTATGACGAAATCGGGCACCGGATGTAACATAGGTGATAAACTTGGCAGTTTTTGGGATGGAAGCTACTAGGCCGACGTCGGGCACCGGATGTAACATGGGTGATAGACTTGGCAGTTTTTGTGATAGAAGCTGTTATGATGAAATCGAGCACCAGATGTAACATGGGTGATAGACTTTGGAAATTTTGGGATTGAAGCTGTTATGCCGAAATCGGACACCGGATGTAAAATGGGTGATAGACTTGGTAGTTTTTGGGATGGAAGCTGTCATGGCGAAATCGAGCACCAGATGTAACATGGGTGATAGACTTGGATATTTTTGGGATAGAAGCTATTAGGTCGAAACCGGGTTACGAATATAACATGGGTGATAGACTTGGCAGCTTTTGCGATGGAAGCTATTAGGCTGAAATCGGGCACCGGATGTAACATGGGCGATAGAGTTGGCAGTTTTGTGAAAGAAGCTGTTATGACGAAATCGGGCAACGGATGTATCATGGGTCATAGACTTGGAAGTTTTTGGGATAGAAGCTCTTGTGACGAAATCGGGCACCGGATGTAACATGGGTGATAGACTTGGCAGTTTTAGGGATGAAAGCTATCATGCCGAAATCAGGCATCGGATGTAACATGGGTGATACACTTGGCAGTTTTTAGGATGCAAGCTGTCATGCAGAAATCGGGCACCGGATGTAACGTGGGTGATAGACTTGGCAGCTTTTTTGGGATGGAAGTTATTAAGCCAAAATCGGGCACCCGATGTTACATCGGTGATAGACTTGGCAGTCTTTGGGATGGAAGCTATTAGGCCGAAATCAGGCACCGGATGTAAATAGGTGATAGACTTGGCAGTTTTTGCGATACAAGCTGTTATGACGAAATCGGGCATCGGATGTAACATAGGTGATAGACTTGGCAATTTTTGGGATGGAAGCTATTAGGCCGAAGTCGGGCACCGGATGTAACATAGGTGATAGACTTGGCAGTTTTTGCGATGGAAGCTATTAGGCCGAAATCGGGCAGCAGATGTAACATGGGCGATAGACTTGGCAGTTTTTGTGAGAGAAACTGTTATGACGAAATCGGGCACCGGATCTAACATGGGTGATAGACTTGCCATTTTTTGGGATGGACGCTATTAGTCCGAAATTGGGCACTAGATGTAACATGGGTGATAGACTTGGCAAATTTTGCGATAGAAGCTGTTATGACGAAATCCGGCACCGGATGTAACATGGGTGATAGACTTGGCAGTTTTTGGGATGGAAGCTGTCATGCCGAAATCAGGCACCGGATGTAATACAGGTGGTAGACTTGGTAACTTTTGCGATAGAAGCTGTTATATTAAAATCGGGCACAGGATGTAACATGGGTGATAGACTTGATAGTTTTTGGGATGGAAGCTATTAGGCCAAAATAGGGCACCGGATGTAACATGGGTGATAGACTTGGCAGTTTTTGCGATAAAAGCTGTTATGACGAAATCGGGCACCGGATGTAACATGGGTAATAGACTTGGCAGTTTTTGGGATGGAAGCTGTCATGCCAAAATCGGGCACGGGATGTAACATAGGTGATAGACTTGGCAATTTTTGCGATAGAAGCTATTATGCTAAAATCGGGCACCGGATGTAACATGGATGATAGACTTGGCAATTTTTGCGATAGAAGCTGTTATGACGAAATCGGGCACCGGATGTATTGGGTGATAGACTTGGCAGTTTTTGGGATGGAAGTTGTCATGCCGAAATAAGGCACCGGATGTAACATGAGTGATAAACTTGGCAATTTTTGGGATAGAAGCTCTTGTGACGAAATCGGGCACCGGATCTAACATGGGTGATAGACTTGGCAGTTTTAGGGATGAAAGCTATCATGCCGAAATCGGGCACCGTATGTAACATGGGTGATACACTTGGCAGTTTTTGGGATGGAAGCTGTCATGCAGAAATCGGGCACCGGATGTGACATGGGAGATAGACTTGGCAGCTTTTGGGATTGAAGTTATTAAGCCGAAATCGGGCACCCGATGTTACATCGGTGATAGACTTGGCAGTCTTTGGGATGGAAGCTATTAGGCCGAAATCGGGTACCGGATGTAAATAGGTGATAGACTTGGCAGTTTTTGCGATAGAAGCTGTTATGACGAAATCGGGCATCGGATGTAACATGGGTGATAGACTTGGCAATTTTTGGGATGGAAGCTATTAGGCCGAAGTCGGGCACCGGATGTAACATAGGTGATAGACTTGGCAGTTTTTGCAATGGAAGCTATTAGGCCGAAATCAGGCACCAGATGTAACATGGGCAATAGACTTGGCAATTTTTGTGAGAGAAGCTGTTATGACGAAATCGGGCACCGGATCTAACATGGGTGATAGACTTGCCTTTTTTTGGGATAGACGCTATTAGTCCGAAATCAGGCACCGGATGTAACAAGGGTGATAGACTTGGCAATTTTTGCGATAGAAGCTGTTATGACGAAATCAGGCACCGGATGTAACATGGGTGATAGACTTGGCAGTTTTTGGGATGGAAGCTGTCATGCCGAAATCGGGCACCGGATGTAACATAGGTGGTAGACTTGGTAACTTTTGCGATAGAAGCTGTTATACTAAAATCGGGCACCGGATGTAACATGGGTGATAGACTTGGCAGTTGGGATGGAAGCTATTAGGCCGAAATCGGGCACCGGATGTAAATAGGTGATAGACTTGGCAGTTTTTGCGATAGAAGCTGTTATGACGAAATCGGGCATCGAATGTAACATGGATGATAGACTTGGCAATTTTTGGGATGGAAGCTATTAGGCCGAAGTCGGGCACCGGATGTAACATAGGTGATAGACTTGGCAGTTTTTGCGATGGAAGCTATTAGGCCGAAATCGGGCAGCAGATGTAACATGGGCGATAGACTTGGCAGTTTTTGTGAGAGAAGCTGTTATGACGAAATCGGGCACCGGATCTAACATGGGTGATAGACTTGCCATTTTTTGGGATGGACGCTATTAGTCCGAAATGGGGCACTGGATGTAACATGGGTGATAGACTTTGCAATTTTTGCGATAGAAGCTGTTATGACGAAATCCGGCACCGGATGTAACATGGGTGATAGACTTAGCAGTTTCTGGAATGGAAGCTATCATGCCGAAATCGGGCACCGGATGTAACATGGGTGATAGACTTGGCAGTTTTTGCGATAGAAGCTGTTATGACGAAATTGGGCATCGGATGTAACATGGGTGATAGACTTGGCAATTTTTGGGATGGAAGCTATTAGGCCGAAGTCGGGCACCGGATGTAACATAGGTGATAGACTTGGCAGTTTTTGCGATGGAACTATTAGGCCGAAATCAGGCACCAGATGTAACATGGGCAATAGACTTGGCAATTTTTGTGAGAGAAGCTGATATGACGAAATCGGGCACCCGATCTAACATGGGTGATAGACTTGCCTTTTTTTGGGATAGACGCTATTAGTCCGAAATCAGGCACCGTATGTAACAAGGGTGATAGACTTGGCAATTTTTGCGATAGAAGCTGTTATGACGAAATCAAGCACCGGATGTAACATGGGTGATAGACTTGGCAGTTTTTGGGATGGAAGCTGTCATGCCGAAATCGGGCACCGGATGTAACATAGGTGGTAGACTTGGTAACTTTTGCGATAGAAGCTGTTATACTAAAATCGGGCACCGGATGTAACATGGGTGATAGACTTGGCAGTTGGGATGGAAGCTATTAGGCCGAAATCGGGCACCGGATGTAAATAGGTGATAGACTTGGCAGTTTTTGCGATAGAAGCTGTTATGACGAAATCGGGCATCGGATGTAACATGGATGATAGACTTGGCAATTTTTGGGATGGAAGCTATTAGGCCGAAGTCGGGCACCGGATGTAACATAGGTGATAGACTTGGCAGTTTTTGCGATGGAAGCTATTAGGCCGAAATCGCGCAGCAGATGTAACATGGGCAATAGACTTGGCAGTTTTTGTGAGAGAAGCTGTTATGACGAAATCGGGCACCGGATCTAACATGGGTGATAGACTTGCCATTTTTTGGGATGGACGCTATTAGTCCGAAATGGGGCACTGGATGTAACATGGGTGATAGACTTTGCAATTTTTGCGATAGAAGCTGTTATGACGAAATCTGGCACCGGATGTAACATGGGTGATAGACTTGGCAGTTTCTGGAATGGAAGCTATCATGCCGAAATCGGGCACCGGATGTAACATGGGTGATAGACTTGGCAGTTTTTGCGATAGAAGCTGTTATGACGAAATTGGGCATCGGATGTAACATGGGTGATAGACTTGGCAATTTTTGGGATGGAAGCTATTAGGCCGAAGTCGGGCACCGGATGTAACATAGGTGATAGACTTGGCAGTTTTTGCGATGGAACTATTAGGCCGAAATCAGGCACCAGATGTAACATGGGCAATAGACTTGGCAATTTTTGTGAGAGAAGCTGTTATGACGAAATCGGGCACCCGATCTAACATGGGTGATAGACTTGCCTTTTTTTGGGATAGACGCTATTAGTCCGAAATCAGGCACCGTATGTAACAAGGGTGATAGACTTGGCAATTTTTGCGATAGAAGCTGTTATGACGAAATCAAGCACCGGATGTAACATGGGTGATAGACTTGGCAGTTTTTGGGATGGAAGCTGTCATGCCGAAATCGGGCACCGGATGTAACATAGGTGGTAGACTTGGTAACTTTTGCGATAGAAGCTGTTATACTAAAATCGGGCACCGGATGTAACATGGGTGATAGACTTGGCAGTTGGGATGGAAGCTATTAGGCCGAAATCGGGCACCGGATGTAAATAGGTGATAGACTTGGCAGTTTTTGCGATAGAAGCTGTTATGACGAAATCGGGCATCGGATGTAACATGGATGATAGACTTGGCAATTTTTGGGATGGAAGCTATTAGGCCGAAGTCGGGCACCGGATGTAACATAGGTGATAGACTTGGCAGTTTTTGCGATGGAAGCTATTAGGCCGAAATCGCGCAGCAGATGTAACATGGGCAATAGACTTGGCAGTTTTTGTGAGAGAAGCTGTTATGACGAAATCGGGCACCGGATCTAACATGGGTGATAGACTTGCCATTTTTTGGGATGGACGCTATTAGTCCGAAATGGGGCACTGGATGTAACATGGGTGATAGACTTTGCAATTTTTGCGATAGAAGCTGTTATGACGAAATCTGGCACCGGATGTAACATGGGTGATAGACTTGGCAGTTTCTGGAATGGAAGCTATCATGCCGAAATCGGGCACCGGATGTAACACAGGTGGTAGACTTGGTAACTTTTGCGATAGAAGCTGTTATATTAAAATCGGGCACAGGATGTAACATGGGTGATAGACTTGGCCGTTTTTGGGATGGAAGCTATTAGGCCAAAATAGGGCACCGGATGTAACATGGGTGATAGACTTGGTAGTTTTTGCGATAGAAGCTGTTATGACGAAATCGGGCACCGGATGTAACATGGGTAATAGACTTGGCAGTTTTTGGGATGGAAGCTGTCATGCCAAAATCGGGCACGGGATGTAACATAGGTGATAGACTTGGCAGTTTTTGCGATAGAAGCTGTTATGCCGAAATCGGGCATTGGATGTAAATAGGTGATAGACTTGGCAGTTTTTGCGATAGAATATGTTATGACGAAATCGGGCACCGGATGTAACATAGGTGATAAACTTGGCAGTTTTTGGGATGGAAGCTATCATGCCGAAATCGGGCACCGGAGGTAACATGGGTGATAGACTAGGCAATTTTTGGGATGGAAGCTACTAGGCCGAAGTCGGGCACCGGATGTAACATGGGTGATAGACTTGGCACTTTTTGTGATAGAAGCTGTTATGATGAAATCGAGCACCAGATGTAACATGGGTGATAGACTTTGCAAATTTTGGGATTGAAGCTGTTATGCCGAAATCGGACACCGGATGTAACATGGGTGATAGACTTGGCAATTTTTGCGATAGAAGCTGTTATGACGAAATCGGGCACCAGATGTAGCATGGGTGATAGACTTGGCAGTTTTTGGGATGGAAGCTGTCATGCCGAAATAAGGCACCGGATGTAACATGGGTGATAGACTTGGCAGTTTTTGGGATAGAAGCTCTTGTGACGAAATCGGGCACCGGATGTAACATGGGTGATAGACTTGGCAGTTTTAGGGATGAAAGCTATCATGCCGAAATCGGGCACCGGATGTAACGTGGGTGATAGACTTGGCAGCTTTTTTGGGATGGAAGTTATTAAGCCGAAATCGGGCACCCGATGTTACATCGGTGATAGACTTGGCAGTCTTTGGGATGGAAGCTATTAGGCCGAAATCGGGTACCGGATGTAAATAGGTGATAGTCTTGGCAGTTTTTGCGATAGAAGCTGTTATGACGAAATCGGGCATCAGATGTAACATCGGTGATAGACTTGGCAATTTTTGTGATGGAAGCTATTAGGCCGAAGTCGGGCACCGGATGTAACATAGGTGATAGACTTGGCAGTTTTTGCGATGGAAGCTATTAGGCCGAAATCGGGCACCGGATGTAACATGGGCGATAGACTTGGCAGTTTTTGTGAGAGAAGCTGTTATGACGAAATCGGGCACCGGATCTAACGTGGGTGATAGACTTGCCATTTTTTAGGATGGACGCTATTAGTCCGAAATAGGGCACTGGATGTAACAAGGGTGATAGACTTGGCAATTTTTGCGATAGAAGCTGTAATGACGAAATCTGGAACCGGATGTAACATGGGTGATAGACTTGGCAGTTTTTGGGATGGAAGCTGTCATGCCGAAATCGGGCACCGGATGTAACATAGGTGGTAGACTTGGTAACTTTTGCGATACAAGCTGTTATACTAAAATCAAGCACCGGATGTAACATGGGTGATAGACTTGGCAGTTTTTGGGATGGAAGCTATTAGGCCAAAATAGGGCACCGGATGTAACATGGGTGATAGACTTGGCAGTTTTTGCGATAGAAGCTGTTATGACGAAATCGGGCACCGGATGTAACATGGGTAATAGACTTGGCAGTTTTTGGGATGGAAGCTTTCATGCCAAAATCGGGCACGGGATGTAACATAGGTGATAGACTTGGCAACTTTTGCGATAGAAGCTATTATGCTAAAATCGGGCACCGGATGTAACATGGGTGATAGACTTGGCAGTTTTTGCGATAGAAGCTGTTATGACGAAATCGGGCACCAGATGTTACATGGGTGATAGAATTGGCAGTTTTTGGGATGGAAGCTGTCAAGCCAAAATAGGACACCGGATGTAACATAGGTGATAGACTTGGCAGTTTTTGGGATAGAAGCTCTTGTGACGAAATCGGGCACCGGATGTAACATGGGTGATAGACTTGGCAGTTTTAGGAATGAAAGCTGTCATGCAGAAATCGGGCACCGGATGTAACATGGGTGATAGACTTGGCAGCTTTTGGGATGGAAGCTATTAAGCTGAAATCCGGCACCGGACGCAACATCAGTGATAGACTTGGCAGTCTTTGGGATGGAAGCTATTAGGCCGAAATCGGGCACCAGATGTAAATAGGTGATAGACTTGGCAGTTTTTACGATAGAAGCTGTTATGACGAAATCGGGCATCGGATGTAACGTGGGTGATAGACTTGGCAATTTTTGGGATGGAAGCTATTAGGCCGAAGTCGGGCGCCGGATGTAACATTGGTGATAGACTTGGCAGTTTTTGCGATAGAAGCTGTTATGATGAAATCGAGCACCAGATGTAACATGGTTGATAGACTTTGCAAATTTTGGGATAGAAGCTGTTATGACGAAATCGGGCATTAGATGTAAATAGGTGATAGACTTGGCAGTTTTTGCGATAGAAGCTGTTTTGACGAAATCGGGCACCGGATGTAACATAGGTGATAAACTTGGCAGTTTTTGGGATGGAAGCTATCATGCCGAAATCGGGCACCGGAGGTAACATGGGTGATAGACTTGGCAATTTTTGGAATGGAAGCTACTAGGCCGAAGTCGGGCATCGGATGTAACATGGGTGATAGACTTAGCAGTTTTTGTGATAGAAGCTGTTATGATGAAATCGAGCACCAGATGTAACATGGGTGATAGACTTTGCAAATTTTGGGATTGAAGCTGTTATGCCGAAATCGGACAACGGATGTAACATGGGTGATAGACTTGGTAGTTTTTGGGATGGAAGCTGTCATGGCGAAATCGAGCACCAGATGTAACATGGGTGATAGACTTGGATATTTTTGGGATGGAAGCTATTAGGTCGAAACCGGGCTACGAATATAACATGGGTGATAGACTTGGCAGCTTTTGCGATGGAAGCTATTAGGCTGAAATCGGGCACCGGATGTAACATGGACGATAGAGTTGGCAGTTTTGTGAAAGAAGCTGTTATGACGAAATCGGGCACCGGATGTATCATGGGTCATAGACTTGGAAGTTTTTGGAATAGAAGCTCTTGTGACGAAATCGGGCACCGGATGTAACATGGGTGATAGACTTGGCAGTTTTAGGGATGAAAGCTATCATGCCGAAATCGGGCACCGAATGTAACATGGGTGATACACTTGGCAGTTTTTAGGATGCAAGCTGTCATGCAGAAATCGGGCACCGGATGTAACATGGGTGATAGACTTGGCAGCTTTTGGGATGGAAGTTATTAAGCCGAAATCGAGCACCCGATGTTACATCGGTGATAGACTTGGCAGTCTTTAGGATGGAAGCTATTAGGCCGAAATCGGGTACCGGATGTAAATAGGTGATAGACTTGGCAGTTTTTGCGATAGAAGCTGTTATGACGAAATCGGGCATCGGATGTAACATGGGTGATAGACTTGGCAATTTTTGTGATGGAAGCTATTAGGCCGAAGTCGGGCACCGGTTGTAACATAGGTGATAGACTTGGCAGTTTTTGCGATGGAAGCTATTAGGCCGAAATCGGGCACCGGATGTAACATGGACGATAGACTTGGCAGTTTTTGTGAGAGAAGCTGTTATGACGAAATCGGGCACCGGATCAAACGTGGGTGATAGACTTGCCATTTTTTGGGATGGACGCTATTAGTCCGAAATAGGGCACTGGATGTAACAAGGGTGATAGACTTGGCAATTTTTGCGATAGAAGCTGTAATGACGAAATCTGGAACCGGATGTAACATGGGTGATAGACTTGGCAGTTTTTGGGATGGAAGCTGTCATGCCGAAATAGGGCACCGGATGTAACATAGGTGGTAGACTTGGTAACTTTTGCGATACAAGCTGTTATACTAAAATCAAGCATCGGATGTAACATGGGTGGTAGACTTGGCAGTTTTTGGGATGGAAGCTATTAGGCCAAAATAGGGCACCGGATGTAACATGGGTGATAGACTTGGCAGTTTTTGCGATAGAAGCTGTTATGACGAAATCGGGCACCGGATGTAACATGGGTAATAGACTTGGCAGTTTTTGGGATGGAAGCTTTCATGCCAAAATCGGGCACGGGATGTAACATAGGTGATAGACTTGGCAACTTTTGCGATAGAAGCTATTATGCTAAAATAGGGCACCGGATGTAACATGGGTGATAGACTTGGCAGTTTTTGCGATAGAAGCTGTTATGACGAAATCGGGCACCAGATGTTACATGGGTGATAGAATTGGCAGTTTTTGGGATGGAAGCTGTCAAGCCAAAATAGGACACCGGATGTAACATAGGTGATAGACTTGGCAGTTTTTGGGATAGAAGCTCTTGTGACGAAATCGGGCACCGGATGTAACATGGGTGATAGACTTGGCAGTTTTAGGAATGAAAGCTGTCATGCAGAAATCGGGCACCGGATGTAACATGGGTGATAGACTTGGCAGCTTTTGGGATGGAAGCTATTAAGCTGAAATCCGGCACCGGACGCAACATCAGTGATAGACTTGGCAGTCTTTGGGATGGAAGCTATTAGGCCGAAATCGGGCACCAGATGTAAATAGGTGATAGACTTGGCAGTTTTTACGATAGAAGCTGTTATGATGAAATCGGGCATCGGATGTAACGTGGGTGATAGACTTGGCAATTTTTGGGATGGAAGCTATTAGGCCGAAGTCGGGCGCCGGATGTAACATGGGTGATAGACTTGGCAGTTTTTGCGATAGAAGCTGTTATGATGAAATCGAGCACCAGATGTAACATGGTTGATAGACTTTACAAATTTTGGGATAGAAGCTGTTATGACGAAATCGGGCATTACATGTAAATAGGTGATAGACTTGGCAGTTTTTGCGATAGAAGCTGTTTTGACGAAATCGGGCACCGGATGTAACATAGGTGATAAACTTGGCAGTTTTTGGGATGGAAGCTATCATGCCGAAATCGGGCACCGGAGGTAACATGGGTGATAGACTTGGCAATTTTTGGAATGGAAGCTACTAGGCCGAAGTCGGGCATCGGATGTAACATGGGTGATAGACTTGGCAGTTTTTGTGATAGAAGCTGTTATGATGAAATCGAGCACCAGATGTAACATGGGTGATAGACTTTGCAAATTTTGGGATTGAAGCTGTTATGCCGAAATCGGACAACGGATGTAACATGGGTGATAGACTTGGTAGTTTTTGGGATGGAAGCTGTCATGGCGAAATCGAGCACCAGATGTAACATGGGTGATAGACTTGGATATTTTTGGGATGGAAGCTATTAGGTCGAAACCGGGCTACGAATATAACATGGGTGATAGACTTGGCAGCTTTTGCGATGGAAGCTATTAGGCTGAAATCGGGCACCGGATGTAACATGGACGATAGAGTTGGCAGTTTTGTGAAAGAAGCTGTTATGACGAAATCGGGCACCGGATGTATCATGGGTCATAGACTTGGAAGTTTTTGGAATAGAAGCTCTTGTGACGAAATCGGGCACCGGATGTAACATGGGTGATAGACTTGGCAGTTTTAGGGATGAAAGCTATCATGCCGAAATCGGGCACCGAATGTAACATGGGTGATACACTTGGCAGTTTTTAGGATGCAAGCTGTCATGCAGAAATCGGGCACCGGATGTAACATGGGTGATAGACTTGGCAGCTTTTGGGATGGAAGTTATTAAGCCGAAATCGAGCACCCGATGTTACATCGGTGATAGACTTGGCAGTCTTTAGGATGGAAGCTATTAGGCCGAAATCGGGTACCGGATGTAAATAGGTGATAGACTTGGCAGTTTTTGCGATAGAAGCTGTTATGACGAAATCGGGCATCGGATGTAACATGGGTGATAGACTTGGCAATTTTTGGGATGGAAGCTATTAGGCCGAAGTCGGGCACCGGATGGAACATAGGTGATAGACTTGGCAGTTTTTGCGATGGAAGCTATTAGGCCGAAATCGGGCACCAGATGTAACATGGGCAATAGACTTGGCAGTTTTTGTGAGAGAAGCTGTTATGACGAAATCAGGCACCGGATCTAACATGGGTGATAGACTTGCCATTTTTTGGGATAGACGCTATTAGTCCGAAATCAGGCACCGAATGTAACAAGGGTGATAGACTTCGCAATTTTTGCGATAGAAGCTGTTATGACGAAATCCGGCACCGGATGTAACATGGGTGATAAACTTGGCAGTTTTTGGGATGGAAGCTGTCATGCCGAAATCGGGCACCGGATGTAACACAGGTGGTAGACTTGGTAACTTTTGCGATAGAAGCTGTTATATTAAAATCGGGCACAGGATGTAACATGGGTGATAGACTTGGCAGTTTTTGGGATGGAAGCTATTAGGCCAAAATAGGGCACCGGATGTAACATGGGTGATAGACTTGGCAGTTTTTGCAATAAAAGCTGTTATGACGAAATCGGGCACCGGATGTAACATAGGTAATAGACTTGGCAGTTTTTGGGATGGAAGCTGTCATGCCAAAATCGGGCACGGGATGTAACATAGGTGATAGACTTGGCAATTTTTGCGATAGAAGCTATTATGCTAAAATCGGGCACCGGATGTAACATGGATGATAGACTTGGCAATTTTTGCGATAGAAGCTGTTATGATGAAATCGGGCACCGGATGTATTGGGTGATAGACTTGGCAGTTTTTGGGATGGAAGCTGTCATGCCGAAATAAGGCACCGGATGTAGCATGGGTGATAGACTTGGCAGTTTTTGGGATACAAGCTCTTGTGACGAAGTCGGGCACCGGATGTAACATGGGTGATAGACTTGGCAGTTTTAGGGATGAAATCTATCATGACAAAATCGGGCACCGTATGTAACATGGGTGATACACTTGGCAGTTTTTGGGATGGAAGCTGTCATGCAGAAATCGGGCACCGGATGTGACATGGGTGATAGACTTGGCAGCTTTTGGGATGGAAGTTATTAAGCCGAAATCGAGCACCCGATGTTACATCGGTGATAGACTTGGAAGTCTTTAGGATGGAAGCTATTAGGCCGAAATCGGGTACCGGATGTAAATAGGTGATAGACTTGACAGTTTTTGCGATAGAAGCTGTTATGACGAAATCGGGCATCGGATGTAACATGGGTGATAGACTTGGCAATTTTTGGGATGGAAGCTATTAGGCCGAAGTCGGGCACCGGATGTAACATAGGTGATAGACTTGGCAGTTTTTGCGATGGAAGCTATTAGGCCGAAATCGGGCATCGGATGTAACATGGGTGATAGACTTGGCAATTTTTGGGATGGAAGCTATTAGGCCGAAGTCGGGCACCGGATGTAACATAGGTGATAGACTTGGCAGTTTTTGCGATGGAAGCTATTAGGCCGAAATCGGGCACCAGATCTAACATGGGCAATAGACTTGGCAGTTTTTGTGAGAGAAGCTGTTATGACGAAATCAGGCACCGGATCTGACATGGGTGATAGACTTGCCATTTTTTGGGATAGACGCTATTAGTCTGAAATCAGGCACCGGATGTAACAAGGGTGATAGACTTGGCAATTTTTGCGATAGAAGCTGTTATGACGAAATCAGGCACCAGATGTAACATGGGTGATAGACTTGGCAGTTTTTGGGATGGAAGCTGTCATGCCGAAATCAGGCACCGGATGTAACATAGGTGGTAGACTTCGTAACTTTTGCGATATAAGCTGTTATACTAAAATCGGGCACCGAATGTAACATGGGTGATAGACTTGGGAGTTGGGATGGAAGCTATTAGGCCGAAATTGGGCACCGGATGTAAATAGGTGATAGACTTGGCAGTTTTTGCGATAGAAGCTGTTATGACGAAATCGGGCATCGGATGTAACATGGATGATAGACTTGGCAATTTTTGGGATGGAAGCTATTAGGCCGAAGTCGGGCACCGGATGTAACATAGGTGATAGACTTGGCAGTTTTTGCGATGGAAGCTATTAGGCCGAAATCGGGCAGCAGATGTAACATGGGCGATAGACTTGGCAGTTTTTATGAGAGAAGCTGTTATGACGAAATCGGGCACCGGATCTAACATGGGTGATAGACTTGCCATTTTTTGGGATGGACGCTATTAGTCCGAAATGGGGCACTGGATGTAACATGGGTGATAGACTTGGCAATTTTTGCGATAGAAGCTGTTATGACGAAATCCGGCACCGGATGTAACATGGGTGATAGACTTGGCAGTTTATGAAATGGAAGCTATCATGCCGAAATCGGGCACCGGATGTAACACAGGTGGTAGACTTGGTAACTTTTGCGATAGAAGCTTTTATATTAAAATCGGGCACAGGATGTAACATGGGTGATAGACTTGGCAGTTTTTGGGATGGAAGCTATTAGGCCAAAATAGGGCACCGGATGTAACATGGGTGATAGACTTGGCAGTTTTTGCGATAGAAGCTGTTATGACGAAATCGGGCACCGCATGTAACATGGGTAATAGATTTGGCAGTTTTTGGGATGGAAGCTGTCATGCCAAAATCGGGCACGGGATGTAACATAGGTGATAGACTTGGCAATTTTTGCGATAAAAGCTATTATGCTAAAATCGGGCACCGGATGTAACATGGGTGATAGACTTGGCAATTTTTGCGATAGAAGCTGTTATGACGAAATCGGGCACCAGATGTAGCATGGGTGATAGACTTGGCAGTTTTTGGGATGGAAGCTGTCATGCCGAAATAAGGCACCGGATGTAACATGGGTGATAGACTTGGCAGTTTTTGGGATAGAAGCTCTTGTGACGAAATCGGGCACCGGATGTAACATGGGTGATAGACTTGGCAGTTTTAGGGATGAAAGCTATCATGCCGAAATCGGGCACCGGATGTAACATGGGTGATACACTTGGCAGTTTTTGGGATGGAAGCTGTCATGCAGAAATCGGGCACCGGATGTGACATGGGTGATAGACTTGGCAGCTTTTGGGAAGGAAGTTATTAAGCCGAAATCGGGCACCCGATGTTACATCGGTGATAGACTTGGCAGTCTTTGGGATGGAAGCTATTAGGCCGAAATCGGGTACCGGATGTAAATAGGTGATAGACTTGGCAGTTTTTGCGATAGAAGCTGTTATGACGAAACCGGGCATCAGATGTAACATCGGTGATAGACTTGGCAATTTTTTGGATGGAAGCTATTAGGCCGAAGTCGGGCACCGGATGTAACATAGGTGATAGACTTGGCAGTTTTTGCGATGGAAGCTATTAGGCCGAAATCGGGCACCAGATGTAACATGGGCGATAGACTTGGCAGTTTTTGTGAGAGAAGCTGTTATGACGAAATCGGGCACCGGATCTAACGTGGGTGATAGACTTGCCATTTTTTGGGATGGACGCTATTAGTCCGAAATAGGGCACTGGATGTAACAAGGGTGATAGACTTGGCAAATTTTGCGATAGAAGCCGTTATGACGAAATCAGGCATCGGATGTAACATGGGTGATAGACTTGGCAGTTTTTGGGATGGAAGCTGTCATGCCGAAATCGGGCACCGGATGTAACATAGGTGGTAGACTTGGTAACTTTTGCGATAGAAGCTGTTATACTAAAATCAAGCACCGGATGTAACATGGGTGATAGACTTGGCAGTTTTTGGGATGGAAGCTATTAGGCCAAAATAGGGCACCGGATGTAACATGGGTGATAGACTTGGCAGTTTTTGCGATAGAAGCTGTTATGACGAAATAGGGCACCGGATGTAACATGGGTAATAGACTTGGCAGTTTTTGGGATGGAAGCTTTCATGCCAAAATCGGGCACGGGATGTAACATAGGTGATAGACTTGGCAATTTTTGCGATAGAAGCTATTATGACAAAATCGGGCATCGGAGGTAACATGGGTGATAGACTTGGCAATTTTTGGGATGGAAGCTACTAGGCCGAAGTCGGGCACCGGATGTAACATGGGTGATAGACTTGGCAGCTTTTGGGATGGAAGCTATTAAGCTGAAATCGGGCACCGGACGCAACATCAGTAATAGACTTGACAGTCTTTGGGATGGAAGCTATTAGGCCGAAATCGGGCACCGGATGTAAATAGGTGATAGACTTGGCAGTTTTTACGATAGAAGCTGTTATGACGAAATCGGGCATCGGATGTAACGTGGGTGATAGACTTGGCAATTTTTGGGATGGAAGCTATTAGGCCGAAGTCGGGCACCGGATGTAACATGGGTGATAGACTTTGCAAATTTTGGGATAGAAGCTGTTATGCCGAAATCGGGCATTGGATGTAAATAGGTGATAGACTTGGCAGTTTTTGCGATAGAATATGTTATGACGAAATCGGGCACCGGATGTAACATAGGTGATAAACTTGGCAGTTTTTGGGATGGAAGCTATCATGCCGAAATCGGGCACCGGAGGTAACATGGGTGATAGACTAGGCAATTTTTGGGATGGAAGCTACTAGGCCGAAGTCGGCCACCGGATGTAACATGGGTGATAGACTTGGCACTTTTTGTGATAGAAGCTGTTATGATGAAATCGAGCACCAGATGTAACATGGGTGATAGACTTTGCAAATTTTGGGATTGAAGCTGTTATGCCGAAATCGGACACCGGATGTAACATGGGTGATAGACTTGGCAATTTTTGCGATAGAAGCTGTTATGACGAAATCGGGCACCAGATGTAGCATGGGTGATAGACTTGGCAGTTTTTGGGATGGAAGCTGTCATGCCGAAATAAGGCACCGGATGTAACATGGGTGATAGACTTGGCAGTTTTTGGGATAGAAGCTCTTGTGACGAAATCGGGCACCGGATGTAACATGGGTGATAGACTTGACAGTTTTAGGGATGAAAGCTATCATGCCGAAATCGGGCACCGGATGTAACATGGGTGATACACTTGGCAGTTTTTGGGATGGAAGCTGTCATGCAGAAATCGGGCACCGGATGTGACATGGGTGATAGACTTGGCAGCTTTTGGGAAGGAAGTTATTAAGCCGAAATCGGGCACCCGATGTTACATCGGTGATAGACTTGGCAGTCTTTGGGATGGAAGCTATTAGGCCGAAATCGGGTACCAGATGTAAATAGGTGATAGACTTGGCAGTTTTTGCGATAGAAGCTATTATGACGAAACCGGGCATCAGATGTAACATCGGTGATAGACTTGGCAATTTTTTTGATGGAAGCTATTAGGCCGAAGTCGGGCACCGGATGTAACATAGGTGATAGACTTGGCAGTTTTTGCGATGGAAGCTATTAGGCCGAAATCGGGCACCAGATGTAACATGGGCGATAGACTTGGCAGTTTTTGTGAGAGAAGCTGTTATGACGAAATCGGGCACCGGATCTAACGTGGGTGATAGACTTGCCATTTTTTGGGATGGACGCTATTAGTCCGAAATAGGGCACTGGATGTAACAAGGGTGATAGACTTTGCAAATTTTGCGATAGAAGCTGTTATGACGAAATCAGGCACCGGATGTAACATGGGTGATAGACTTGGCAGTTTTTGGGATGGAAGCTGTCATGCCGAAATCGGGCACCGGATGTAACATAGGTGGTAGACTTGGTAACTTTTGCGATAGAAGCTGTTATACTAAAATCAAGCACCGGATGTAACATGGGTGATAGACTTGGCAGTTTTTGGGATGGAAGCTATTAGGCCAAAATAGGGCACCGGATGTAACATGGGTGATAGACTTGGCAGTTTTTGCGAGAGAAGCTGTTATGACGAAATCGGGCACCGGATGTAACATGGGTAATAGACTTGGCAGTTTTTGGGATGGAAGCTTTCATGCCAAAATCGGGCACGGGATGTAACATAGGTGATAGACTTGGCAATTTTTGCGATAGAAGCTATTATGCTAAAATCGGGCACCGGATGTAACATGGGTGATAGACTTGGCAGTTTTTGGGATGGAAGCTGTCATGCCGAAATCGGGCACCGGATGTAACATAGGTGGTAGACTTGGTAACTTTTGCGATAGAAGCTGTTATACTAAAATCAAGCACCGGATGTAACATGGGTGATAGACTTGGCAGTTTTTGGGATGGAAGCTATTAGGCCAAAATAGGGCACCGGATGTAACATGGGTGATAGACTTGGCAGTTTTTGCGATAGAAGCTGTTATGACGAAATCGGGCACCGGATGTAACATGGGTAATAGACTTGGCAGTTTTTGGGATGGAAGCTTTCATGCCAAAATCGGGCACGGGATGTAACATAGGTGATAGACTTGGCAATTTTTGCGATAGAAGCTATTATGCTAAAATCGGGCACCGGATGTAACATGGGTGATAGACTTGGCAGTTTTTGCGATAGAAGCTGTTATGACGAAATCGGGCACCAGATGTTACATGGGTGATAGACTTGGCAGTTTTTGGGATGGAAGCTATCAAGCCAAAATAGGACACCGGATGTAACATGGGTGATAGACTTGGCAGTTTTTGGGATAGAAGCTCTTGTGACGAAATCGGGCACCGGATGTAACATGGGTGATAGACTTGGCAGGTTTAGGAATGAAAGCTGTCATGCAGAAATCGGGCACCGGATGTAACATGGGTGATAGACTTGGCAGCTTTTGGGATGGAAGCTATTAAGCTGAAATCCGGCACCGGACGCAACATCAGTGATAGACTTGGCAGTCTTTGGGATGGAAGCTATTAGGCCGAAATTGGGCACCAGATGTAAATAGGTGATAGACTTGGCAGTTTTTACGATAGAAGCTGTTATGACGAAATCGGGCATCGGATGTAACGTGGGTGATAGACTTGGCAATTTTTGGGATGGAAGCTATTAGGCCGAAGTCGGGCACCATATGTAACATGGGTGATAGACTTGGCAGTTTTTGCGATAGAAGCTGTTATGATGAAATCGAGCACCAGATGTAACATGGGTGATAGACTTTGCAAATTTTGGGATAGATGCTGTTATGCCGAAATCGGGCATTAGATGTAAATAGGTGATAGACTTGGCAGTTTTTGCGATAGAAGCTGTTATGACGAAATCGGGCACCGGATGTAACATAGGTGATAAACTTGGCAGTTTTTGGGATGGAAGCTATCATGCCGAAATCGGGCATCGGAGGTAACATGGGTGATAGACTTGGCAATTTTTGGGATGGAAGCTACTAGGCCGAAGTCAGGCACCGGATGTAACATGGGTGATAGACTTGGCAGCTTTTGGGATGGAAGCTATTAAGCTGAAATCGGGCACCGGACGCAACATCAGTGATAGACTTGGCAGTCTTTGGGATGGAAGCTATTAGGCCGAAATCGGGCACCGGATGTAAATAGGTGATAGACTTGGCAGTTTTTACGATAGAAGCTGTTATGACGAAATCGGGCATCGGATGTAACGTGGGTGATAGACTTGGCAATTTTTTGGATGGAAGCTATTAGGCCGAAGTCGGGCACCGGATGTAACATGGGTGATAGACTTTGCAAATTTTGGGATAGAAGCTGTTATGCCGAAATCGGGCATTGGATGTAAATAGGTGATAGACTTGGCAGTTTTTGCGATAGAATATGTTATGACGAAATCGGGCACCGGATGTAACATAGGTGATAAACTTGGCAGTTTTTGGGATGGAAGCTATCATGCCGAAATCGGGCACCGGAGGTAACATGGGTGATAGACTAGGCAATTTTTGGGATGGAAGCTACTAGGCCGAAGTCGGGCACCGGATGTAACATGGGTGATAGACTTGGCACTTTTTGTGATAGAAGTTGTTATGATGAAATCGAGCACCAGATGTAACATGGGTGATAGACTTTGCAAATTTTGGGATTGAAGCTGTTATGCCGAAATCGGACACCGGATGTAACATGGGTGATAGACTTGGTAGTTTTTGGGATGGAAGCTGTCATGGCGAAATCGAGCACCAGATGTAACATGGGTGATAGACTTGGATATTTTTGGGATGGAAGCTATTAGTTCGAAACCGGGCTACGAATATAACATGGGTGATAGACTTGGCAGCTTTTGCGATGGAAGCTATTAGGATGAAATCGGGCACCGGATGTAACATGGGCGATAGAGTTGGCAGTTTTGGTGAAAGAAGCTGTTATGACGAAATCGGGCACCGGATGTATCATGGGTGATAGACTTGGCAGTTTTTGGGATGGAAGTTGTCATGCCGAAATTGGGCACCGAATCTAACATGGGTGATAGACTTGGCAGTTTTTGCGATGGACGCTATTTGCCCAAAATCGGGCACTGGATATAACATGGGTGATAGACTTGGCAATTTTTGCGATAGAAGCTGTTACGACGAAATCAGGCACCGGATGTAACATGGGTGATAGGCTTGGCAGTTTTTGGGATGGAAGCTGTCATTCCGAAATCGGGCACCGGATGTAACATGGGTGATAGACTTCATAATTTTTGCGATAGAAGCTGTTATGCTAAAATCGGGCACCGGATGTAACATGGGTGATAGACTAGGCAGTTTTTGGGATGGAAGCTATTAGGCCAAAATAGGGCACCAGATGTAACATGGGTGATAGACTTGGCAGTTTTTGCGATAGAAGCTGTTATGACGAAATCGGGCACCGGATGTAACATGTGTGATAGGCTTGGCAGTTTTTGGGATGGAAGTTGTCATGCCGAAATCGGGCACGAGATGTAACATGGGTGATAGACCTGGTAATTTTTGCGATAGAAGCTATTATGCTAAAATCGGGCACCGGATGTAACATGGGTGATAGACTTGGCAGTTTTTGCGATAGAAGCTGTTGAGACAAAATCGGGCACCAGATGTAGCATGGGTGATAGACTTGGCAGTTTTTAAGATGGAAGCTGTCATGCCGAAATAGGGCACCGGATGTAGCATGGGTGTTAGACTTGGCAGTTTTTGGGATAGAAACTCTTGTGACGAAATCGGCCACCGAATGTAGCATGGGTGATAGACTTGGCAGTTTTAGGGATGAAAGCTATCATGCCGAAATTAGGCACCGGATGTAACATGTATGATAGACTTGGCAATTTTTGGGATGGAAGTTGTCATGCAGAAATCGGGCACCGGATGTAACATGGGTGATAGACATGGCAGCTTTTGGGATGGGAGCTATTAATCTGAAATCGGGCACCGGATGTAACATCGGTGATACACTTGGCAGTCTTTGGGATAGAAGCTATTAGGGCGAAATCGGGCATCGGATGTAAATAGGTGATAGACTTGGCAGTTTTTGCGATAGAAGCTGTTATGACAAAATCGAGCATCAGATGTGACATGGGTGATAGACTTGACAGTTTTTGAGATAGAAGTTGTTTTGATGAAATCGGGCACCAGATGTAACATGGGTGATAGACTTTGCAAATTTTCGGATAAAAGCCATTATGCCGAAATCGAGCACCGGATGTAACATATGTGATAGACTTGGCAGTTTTTGGGATTGAAGCTGTCATGCCGAAATCGGGCACGAGATGTAACATGGGTGATAGACTTGGCAATTTTTGGGATGGAAGCTATTAGGCCGAAATCGGGCACCGGATATAACATGGGTGATAGACTTGGTAGTTTTTGGGATGCCAGCTGTCATACCGAAATCGGGCACTGGATGTAACATGGGTGATAGACTTGGCAATTTTTGCAATAGAAGCTGTTTTGACGAAATCCGGCACCGGATGTAACATGGGTGATAGACTTGGTAATTTTTGCGGTAGAAGCTGTTATGCTAAAATCGGGCACCGGATGTAACATGCGACTTGGCAATTTTTGGGATGGAAGCTATTAGGCCAAAATAGGGCACCGGATGTTATATGGGTGATAGACTTGGAAGTTTTTGGGATAGCTATTAGGCCAAAACAGGGCAACGGATGTAACATGGGTGATAGACTTGGCAGTTTTTGCGATAGAAGCTGTTATGACGAAATCGGGCACCGGATGTAACATGGGTGATAGAATTGGCAATTTTTGGGATGGAAGCTGTCATGCCGAAATTGGGCACGGGATGTAACATGGGTGATAGGCTTGGCAGTGTTTGGGATAGAAGCTCTTGTGACGAAATCGGGCACTGGATGTAACATGGGTGATAGACTTGGCAGTTTTAGGGATGAAAGCTATCATGCCGAAATCGGGCACCGGACGTAACATGGTTGATACATTTGGCAGTTTTTGGGATGGAAGCTGTCTTGCAGAAATCGGGCACCGGATGTAACATGGGTGGTAGACTTGGCAGCTTTTGGGATGGAAGCTATTAAGCCGAAATCGGGCACCGGATGTAACATCGGTGATAGACTTGGCAGTCTTTGGTCTGGAAGCTATTAGGCCAAAATCGGGCACCGGATGGAAATAGGTGATAGACTTGGCAGTTTTTGCTATAGAAGCTATTATGACGAAATCGGGCACTGGATGGAACATGGGTGATAGACTTGGTAGTTTTTGGGATAGACGCTATTAGTCCGAAATCGGGCACTGGATGTAACATGGGTGATAGACTTAGTAATTTTTGCGATAGAAGCTTTTATGACGAAATCAGGCACCGGATGTAACATGCGTGATAGACTTGGCAGTTTTTGGGATGGAAGTTGTCATGCCGAAATCGGGCACCAGATGTAACATGGGTGATAGACTTGGTAATTTTTGCGGTAGAAGCTGTTATGCTAAAATCGGGCATCGGATGTAACATGAGTGATAGACTTGGCAGTTTTTGGGATGGAAGCTATTAGGCCAAAATAGGGCACCGGGTGTAACATGGGTGATAGACTTGGCAGTTTTTGGGATTAAAGCTATTAGGCCAAAATAGGGCACCGGATGAAACATGGGTGATAGACTTGGCAGTTTTTGCGACGGAAGCTATTAGGCCGAAATCGGGCACCGGATGTGACATGGGCGATAGACTTGGCAGTTTTTGTGAAAGAAGCTTTTATGACGAAATCGGGCACCGGATCTAACATGGGTGATAGACTTGGCAGTTTTTGGGATGGAAGCTGTCATGCCGAAATCGGGCACCGGATCTAACATGGGTGATAGACTTGACTGTTTTTGGGATGGACGCTATTAGGCCGAAATCGGGCACTGGATGTAACATGGGTGATAGACTTGGCAATTTTTGTAATAGAAGCTGTTTTGACGAAATTAGGCACCGGATGTAACATGGGTGATAGACTTGGCAGTTTTTGGGATGGAAGCTGTCATGCCGAAATCGGGCACCGGATGTAACATGGGTGATAGACTAGGTAATTTTTGCAATAGAAGCTGTTATGCTAAAATCGGGCACCGGATGTAACATGGGTGATAGACTTGGCAGTTTTTGGGATGGAAGCTATTAGGCCAAAATAGGGCACCGGATGTAATATGGGTGATTGACTTGGCAGTTTTTGGGATGAATGCTATCATGCCGAAATCGGACACCGGATGTAACATGGGTGATACACTTGGCAGGTTTTGCGATGGAAGCTGTCTTGCAGAAATCGGGCACCGGATGTAACATGGGTGGTAGACTTGGCAGCTTTTGGGATGGAAGCTATTAAGCCGAAATCGGGCACCGGCTGTAACATCGGTGATAGGCTTGGCAGTCTTTAGCCTAGAAGCTATTAGGCCAAAATCGGGCACCGGATGTAAATAGGTGATAGACTTGGTTGTTTTTGCGATAGAAGCTGTTATGATGAAATCGGGCACTGGATGTAACATGGGTGATAAACTTGGTAGTTTTTTGGATAGACGCAATTAGTCCGAAATCGGGCACTGGATGTAACATAGGTGATAGACTTGGCAATTTTTGCAATAGAAGCTGTTATGACGAAATCAGGCACCGGATGTAACATGGGTGATTGACTTGGCAGTTTTTGGGATGGAAGCTGTCATGCCGAAATCGGGCACCGGATGTAACATGGGTGATAGACTTGGTAATTTTTGCGATAGAAGCTGTTATGCTAAAATTGGGCACCGGATGTAACATGGGTGATAGACTTGGCAGTTTTTGGGATGGAAGCTATTAGGCCAAAATAGGGCACCGGATGTAACATGGGTGATAGACTTGGCAGATTTTGGGATTAAAGCTATTAGGCCAAAATAGGGCACCGGATGTAACATGGGTGATAGACTTGGCAGTTTTTAGGATGGAAACTGTCATGCCGAAATCGGGCAATGGATGTAACATGGGTGATAGACTTGGCAATTTTTGCGATAAAAGCTATTATGCTAAACTCGGGCACCGGATGTAAAATGGGTGATAGACTTGGCAATTTTTGCAATAGAAGCTGTTATGACGAAATTGGGCACCAGATGTAGCATGGGTGATAGACTTGGCAGTTTTTGGGATGGAAGCTGTCATGCCGAAATAGGGCACCATATGTAACATGGGTGATAGACTTGGCAGTTTTTGCGATAAAAGCTCTTATGACGAAATCGGGCATCAGATGTAACATGGGTGATAGACTTGGCACTTTTAGGGATGAAAGCTATCATGCCGAAATCGGGCACCGGATGTAGCATGGGTGATACACTTGGCAGTTTTTGCGATGGAAGCTGTCATGCAAAAATCGGGCACCGGATGTAACATGGGTGATAGACATGGCAGCTTTTGGGATGGAAGCTATTAGGCCGAAATCGGGCACCGGATGTAAATAGGTGATAGACTTGGCAGTTTTTGCGATAGAAGCTCTTATGACGAAATCAGGCACCGGATGCAACATGGGTGATAGACTTGGCAATTTTTGCGATGGAAGTTGCCAGGCCGAAATAGGGCACCATATGTAACATGGGTGATAGACTTGGCAGTTTTTGGGATAGAAGCTCTTATGACGAAATCGGGCACCGGATGTAACATGGGTGATAGAGTTGGCACTTTTAGGGATGAAAGCTATCATGCCGAAATCGGGCATCGGATGTAGCATGGGTGATACACTTGGCAGTTTTTGCAATGAAAGCAGTCATGCAAAAATCGGGCACCGGATGTAACATGGGTGATAGACATGGCAGCTTTTGGGATGGAAGCTATTAGGCCGAAATCAGGCACCGGATGTAAATAGGTGATACACTTGGCAGTTTTTGCGATAGAAGCTCCTATGACGAAATCAGGCACCGGATGCAACATGGGTGAGAGACTTGGCAATTTTTGGAATGAAGCTATTAGGCCGAACTCGGCACCGATGTAACATGGGTGATAGACTTGGCAGTTTTGGATTAAAGCTTATTAGGCCAAAAAGGGCACCGGATTAACATGGGTGATAGACTTGGCAGTTTTGCGATAGAAATGTTATGAAGAAATCGGGCACCGGATGTAACATGGGTGATAGACTTGGCAGTTTTTGGGATGGAACAGTCATGCCGAAATCGGGCAAGGGATGTAACATGGGTGATAGACCCGTTGAAGAGGAAGATCAATTTTTGGGATGGGAAGCTATTAGGCCGAAGTCGGGCATCCGGACTGTAACCATAGGGGATGACTTGCAGTTTTTTGCGATGCGAAGCTAATTAGGCGAAATCGGGGCATCGGAGTAACATGGGTGATAGACTTGGCATTTTTGGCGGATGGAAGCTATTAGGCCGAAGTCGGGCACCGGCATGTAACATAGGTGATAGGACTTTGGCAGCTTTTTGCGATGGAGCTAATTAGGCCGAAATCGGGCACCAAGATCTAACATGGCAATAGGGACTTGCAGTTTTTGTGAGAGAAGCTGTTATGACGAAATCAGGCACCGGATCTGACATGAGGTGATAGACTTGCCAATTTTTTGGGATAGACGCTATTAGTCTGAAATTCAGGCACCGGATGTAACCAAGGGTGATAGATTTGCAATTTTGCGATAGAAGCTGTTTTATGACGAAATTCAGGCACCAGATGGTACATGGGTGATAGACTGGCCAGTATTTTTGGATTGGAAGCTGTCCATTGCCGAAAATTCAGGCACCGGGATGAACATAGGTGGCTGACTCGTAACTTTTGCGATATAAGCTGTTATACTAAAATCGGCACCGAATGTCAAACATGGGTTGAATAGACTTGGAGTTGGGATGGAAGCTATTAGGCCGAAATTTGGGCACCGCGATTGTAAATAGGTGATAGACTTGGCAAGTTTTGCGATAGAAGCTGTTATTGACGAATCGGGCATCCGGATGTAACATGGATGATGAGACTTGGGCAATGCTTTTGGATGGAAGCTATTAAGCCGAAGATCGGGCACCGGTTGTAACATAGGTGATCAGGCCCTTGCAGTTCTTTGCGATGGAAGCTATTAGGCCAAAATCGGGCAGCATGTAATAGGGGATAGACTGGAGGTTGTTTTATGCGAAGAAGCTGTTATGAGAAATCGGGCACCGGACCTTGTAACATGGGTGATAGAACTGCCGAGTTTTTTGGTATGAGCTATTAGTCCGAAATCGGGCACTGGATGTAAACATAGGTGCATAGACTTGGCAATTTTGCGATAAGAAGCTGTTGACGAAATCAGGCACCGGATGTAACCATGATGGGTGATAGTATTGGCAGTTTATGAAGGATGGAGCTTCATGCCAGAATCGGGCACCGGAGTAACAAGTGTGGTATAGACTTGGTAATTTTTTGCGATCTAGAAGCTTTATTATAAGAATTGGCACAGGTGTACATCGGGTGACTAGACTGGCAGTTTTTTGGGATGGAAGCTATTTAGCCAAAATAGGGCACCTGTAATGTAACATGGGTGATAGACTTGGCAGTTTTGGAAGAATAAAGCGTTATGTAGGCAAAAATCGGGCACGCGATGTAAACATGGAGTAAAATTAGATTGGAGTTTTTTGGAATGGAAGACTGTCATGCCGAAATGGGCCATGGGATTAACATAGGGTGATAGACTTGTCCAATTTTTGGATAAAAGCTATATGCTAAACTCGGCCACCGGATGTAACATGGGTGATAGACTTGGCAATTTTTTTGCGGATAGAAGCTGTTATGACGAAATGGGCACCAGATGTAGCATGGGTGATAGACTTGGCAGTTTTTGGGATGGAAGCTGTCATGCCGAAATATAGGCACCGCGAATGTACATGGGTGATAGACTTTGGCAGTTTTTGGGATAGAAGCTCTTGTTGACGAAAATCGGGCACCGGATGTAACATAAGGGTGATAGACTTGGCAGTTTTAGGGATGAAAGCTATCATGCCGAAATCGGGCACCGGATAATGGGTGATACACTTGGCAGTTTTTGGGATGGAAGCTGTCATGCAGAAATCGGGCCACCGGATGTGACATGGGTGATAGACTGGCAGCTTTTGGGAATGAAGTATTAAGCCGAAATCGGGCACCCGAGTGTTACATCGGTGATAGACTTGGCAGTCTTTTGGGATGGAAGCTATTAGGCCGAAAATCGGGTACCCGGATGAAATAGGTGATAGACTTGGCGTTTTTGCGATAGAAGCTGTTATGACGAAGGGCATCAGATTGTACATCGGTGATAGACTTGGCAATTTTTTGGGATGGAAGTCTATTAGGCCGAAGTCGGGCACCGGATGTAACATAGGTGATAGACTTGGCAGTTTTGCGATGGAAGCTATTAGGCCGAAATCGGGCACAGATGAACATGGCGATTAGACTTGGCAAGTTTTTGAGAGAAGCGTTATGACGAAATCGGGCACCGGATCTAACTGGGTGATAGACTTGCCATTTTTTGGGATGGACGCTATTTAGTCCGAAATAGGGCACTGGATGTAACAAGGTGATAGACTTGGCAAATTTTTGCGATAGAAGCCGTTATGACGAAATCAGGCATCCGGATGTAACATGGTGATAGACTTGGCAGTTTTTGGGATGGAAGCTGTCATTGCCGAAATCGGGCACCGGATGTAACATAGGTGGGTAGACTTGGTAACTTTTGCGATAGAAGTGTTTATACTAAAATCAAGCACCGGATGTAACATGGTGATAGACTTGCAGTTTTTGGGATGAAGCATATTAGCCAAAATAGGGCACCGGATGTAACATGGGTGATGACTTGGCAGTTTTTGCGATAGAAGCTGTATATACGAAATAGGGCACCGGATGTAACATGGTAATAGACTTGGCAGTTTTTGGGATGGAAGCTTTCATGCCAAATCGGGCACGGGATGTAACATAGGTGATAGACTTGGCAATTTTTGGATAGAAGCTATTATGACAAATCGGGCATCGAGGTAACATGGGTGATAGACTTGGCAATTTTTGGGATGGAAGCTACTAGGCCGAAGTCGGGGCACCGGAGTAACATGGGTGATAGACTTGGAGCTTTTGGGATGGAAGCTATTAAGCTGAAATCGGCACACCGGACGCAACATCAGTAATAGACTTGACAGTCTTTGGGATGGAAGCTATTAGGCCGAAATCGGCACCGGATGTAAATAGGTGATAGACTTGGCAGTTTTTACGATAGAAGCTGTTATGACGAAATCGGGCATCGGATGTAACGTAGGGTGATAGACTTGGCAATTTTTGGGATGGAAGCATCTTAGGCCGAAGTCGGGCACCGGATGTAACATGGGTGATAGACTTTGCAAATTTGGGATAGAAGCTGTTATGCCGAAATCGGGCATTGGATGAAATAGGTGATAGACTTGGCAGTTTTTTGCGATAGAATATGTTATGACGAAATCGGGCACCGGATGTAACATAGTGATAAACTTGGCAGTTTTTGGGATGGAAGCTATCACTGCCGAAATCGGGCACCGGAGGTAACATGGGTGATAGACTAGGCAATTTTTGGATGGGAAGCTACTAGGCCGAAGTCGGCCACCGGATGTAACATGGGTGATAGACTTGGCACTTTTTGTGATAGAAGCTGTTATGATGAAACTCGAGCACCAGATGTAACATGGGTGATAGACTTTGCAATTTTGGGATTGAAGCTGTTATTGCCGAAATCGGACACCGATGTAACATGGGTGATAGCTTTGGCAATTTTTGCGATAGAAGCTGTTATGACAAATCGGGCACCAGATGTACATGGGTGATAGACTTGGCAGTTTTTGGGATGGAAGCTGTCATGCCGAAATAAGGCACGGATGTAACATGGGTGATAGACTTGGCAGTTTTGGATAGAAGCTCTTGTGACGAAATCGGGCACCGGATGTAACATGGGTGATAGACTTGACAGTTTTAGGGATGAAAGCTATCATGCCGAAATCGGGCACCGGATGTAACATGGGTGATACAACTTGGCAGTTTTTGGGATGAAGCTGTCATTGCAGAAAATCGGGCACCGGATGTGACATGGGTGATAGACTTGGCAGCTTTTGGGAAGAAGTTTATTAAGCCGAAATCGGGCACCCGATGTTACATCGGTGATAGACTTGGCAGTCTTTGGATGGAAGCTATTAGGCCGAAATCGGGTACCAGATGTAAATAGGTGATAGACTTGGCAGTTTTTTGCGATAGAAGCTATTATGACGAAACCGGGCATCAGATGTAACATCGGTGATAGACTTGGCAATTTTTTTGATGGAAGCTATTAGGCCGAAGTCGGGCACCGGATGTAACATAGTGTATAGACTTGGCAGTTTTTGCGATGGAAGCTATTAGGCCGAAATCGGGCACCATTGTAACATGGGCGATAGACTTGGCAGTTTTTGTGAGAGAAGCTGTTATGACGAAATCGGGCACCGGATCTAACTGTGGGTGATAGACTTGCCATTTTTTTGGGATGGACGCTATTAGTCCGAAATGGGCACTGGATGTACAAGGGTGATAGACTTTGCAAATTTTTGCGATAGAAGCTGTTATGACGAAAATCAGGCACCGGATGTTAACATGGGTGATAGACTTTGGCAGTTTTTGGGATGGAAGCTGTCATGCCGAAATCGGGCACCGGATGTAACATAGTGGTAGACTTGGTAACTTTTGCGATAGAACTGTTATACTAAAATCAAGCACCGGATGTAACATGGGTGATAGACTTGGCAGTTTTTGGATGGAAGCTATTAGGCCAAAATAGGGCACCGGATGTAACATGGGTGATAGACTTGGCAGTTTTTGGAGAGGAAGCTGTTATGACGAAATCGGGCAACCGGATGTAACATGGGTAATAGACTTGGCAGTTTTTGGGATGGAAGCTTCATGCCAAAATCGGGCACGGGGATGTAACATAGGTGATAGACTTGGCAATTTTTGCGATAGAAGCTATTATGGCTAAAATCGGGCACCGGATGTAACATGGGTGATAGACTTGGCAGTTTGGGATGGAAGCTGTCATGCCGAAATCGGGCACCGGATGTAACATAGGTGGTAGAATTGGTAACTTTTGCGATAGAAGCTGTTATACTAAAAATCAAGCACCGGATGTAACATGGGTGATAGACTTGGGCAGTTTTGGGATGGGAAGCTATTAGGCCAAAATAGGGCACCGGATGTAACATGGGTGATAGACTTGGCAGTTTTGCGATAGAAGCTGTTATGACGAAATCGGGCACCGATGTAACATGGGTAATAGACTGGCAGTTTTTGGGATGGAAGCTTTCATGCCAAAATCGGCACGGGATGTAACATAGGTGATAGACTTGGCAATTTTTGCGATAGAAGCTATTATGCTAAAATCGGGCACCGGATGTAACATGGGTGATAGACTTGGCAGTTTTTGCGATAGAAGCTGTTATGACGAAATCGGGCACCAGATGTTACATGGGTGATAGACTTGGCAGTTTTTGGGATGGAAGCTATCAAGCCAAAATAGGACACCGGATGTTAACATGGGTGATAGACTTGGCAGTTTTGGGATAGAAGCTCTTGTTGACGACAATTCGGCACCGGATGTAACATGGGTGATTAGACTTGGCAGGTTTAGGAATGAAAGCTGTCATTGCAGAAATCGGGCACCGGATGTAAACATGGTGATAGACTTGGCAAGCTTTTGGGATGGAAGCTATTAAGTTGAAATCCGGCACCGGACGCAACATCAGTGATAGACTTGGCAGTCTTTGGGATGGAAGCTATTAGGCCGAAATTGGGCACCAGATGTAAATAGGTGATAGACTTGGCAGTTTTTTACGATAGAAGCTGTTATGACGAAATCGGGCATCGGATGTAACGTGGGTGATAGACTTGGCAAATTTTTGGGATGGAAGCTATTAGGCCGAATCGGGCACCATTATGTAACATGGGTGATAGACTTGGCAGTTTTGCGATAGAAGCTGTTATGATGAAATCGGAGCACCAGATGTACATGGGTGATAGGACTTTGGCAAATTTTGGGATAGGATGCTGTTATGCCGAAATCGGGCATTAGATGTAAATAGGTTGATAGACTTGGCAGTTTTTGCGATTAGAAGCTGTTATGACGAAATCGGGCACCGGATGTAACATAGGTGATAAAACTTGGCAGTTTTTGGGATGGAAGCTATCATGCCGAAATCGGGCATCGGAGGTAACATGGTGATAGACTTGGCAATTTTTGGGATGAAGCTACTAGGCCGAAGTCAGGCACCGGATGTAACATGGGTGATAAGACTTGGCAGCTTTTGGGATGGAAGCTATTAAGCTGAAATCGGGCACCGGACGCAACATCATATGATAGACTTGGCAGTCTTTGGGATGGAAGCTATTAGGCCGAAAATCGGGCACCGGATGTAAATAGGTGATAGACTTGGCAGTTTTTTACGATAGAAAGCTGTTATGACGAAATCGGGCATCGGATGTATAACGTGGGTGATAGACTGGCAATTTTTTGGATGAAGCTATTAGGCCGAAGTCGGGCACCGGATGTAACATGGTGATAGACTTTGCAAATTTTGGGATAGAAGACTGTATGCGAAATCGGGCATTGGATGTAAATAGTGATAGACTTGGCAGTTTTTGCGATAGAATATGTTATGACGAAATCGTGGCACCGGATGTAACATAGGTGATAAACTTGGCAGTTTTTGGGATGGAAGCTATCATGCCGAAATCGGGCACCGGAGGTAACATGGGTGATAAGACTAGGCAATTTTTGGGATGGAAGCTACTAGGCCGAAGTCGGCACCGGATGTAACATGGTGATAGACTTGGCACTTTTTGTGATAGAAGTTGTTATGATGAAATCGAGCACCAGATGTAAATGGGTGATAGACTTTGCAAATTTTGGGATTGAAGCTGTTATGCCGAAATCGGACACCGGATGTAACATGGTGATAGACTTGGTAGTTTTTGGGATGGAAGCTGTCATGGCGAAATCGAGCACCAGATGTAACATGGGTGATAGACTTGGTATATTTTGGGATGGAAGCTATTAGTTCGAAAACCGGGCTACGAATATAACATGGGTGATAGACTTGGCAGCTTTTGCGATGGAAGCTTATTAGGATGAAATCGGGCACCGGATGTAACATGGCGATAGAGTTGGCAGTTTTGGTGAAAGAAGCTGTTATATGACGAAATCGGGCACCGGATGTATCATGGGTGATAGACTTGGCAGTTTTTGGATGGAAGTTGTCATGCCGAAATTGGGCACCGAATCTAACAATGGGTGATAGACTTGGAGTTTTGCGATGGACGCTATTTGCCAAAATCGGGCACTGGATATAACATGGGTGATAGACTTGGCAATTTTTTGCGATAGAAGCTGTTACGACGAAATCAGGCACCGGATGTAACATGGTTGATAGGCTTGGCAGTTTTTGGGATGGAGCTGTCATTCCGAAATCGGGCACGGATGTACATGGGTGATAGACTTCATAATTTTTGCGATAGAAGCTGTTATGCTAAAATCGGGCACCGGATGTAACATGGGTGATAGACTAGGCAGTTTTTGGGATGGAAGCTATTAGGCCAAAATAGGGCACCAGATGTAACATGGGTGATAGACTTGGCAGTTTTTGCGATAGAAGCTGTTATGACGAAATCGGGCACCGGATGTAACATGTGTGATAGGCTTGGCAGTTTTGGGATGGAAGTTTTCATGCCGAAATCGGGCACGAGATGTAACATGGGTGATAGACCTGGTAATTTTTGCGATAGAAGCTATTTATGCTAAAATCGGGCACCGGATGTAACATGGGTGAAGACTTGGCAGTTTTTGCGATAGAAGCTGTGAGACAAAATCGGGCACCAGAATGTAGCATGGGTGATAGACTTGGCAGTTTTTAAGATGGAAGCTGTCATGCCGAAATAGGGCACCGGATGTAGCATGGGTGTTAGACTTGGCAGTTTTGGGATAGAAACTCTTGTGACGAAATCGGCCACCGAATGTAGCATGGTGATAGACTTGGCAGTTTTAGGGATGAAAGCTATTCATGCCGAAATTAGGCACCGGATGTAACATGTATATAGACTTGGCAATTTTTGGATGGAAGTTGTCATCAGAAATCGGGCACCGGATGTACATGGGTGATAGACATGGCAGCTTTTGGGATGGAGCTATTAATCTGAAATCGGGCACGGATGTAACATCGGTGATACACTTGGCAGTCTTTGGGATTAGAAGCTATTAGGGCGAAATCGGGCATCGGATGTAAATAGGTGATAGACTTGCAGTTTTTGCGATAGAAGCTGTTATGACAAAATCGAGCATCAGATGTGACATGGGTGATAGACTTGACAGTTTTTGAGATAGAAGTTGTTTTGATGAAATCGGGGCACCAGATGTAACATGGGTGATAGACTTTGCAAATTTTCGGATAAAAGCCATTATGCCGAAAATCGAGCACCGGATGTAACATATGTGATAGACTTGGCAGTTTTTGGGATTGAAGCTGTTCATGCCGAAATCGGGCACGAGATGTAACATGGGTGATAGACTTGGCAATTTTGGGATGGAAGTATTAGGCCGAAATCGGGCACCGGATATAACATGGGTGATAGACTTGGTAGTTTTGGGATGCCAGCTGTCATACCGAAATCGGGCACTGGATGTAACATGGGTGATAGACTTGGCAATTTTGCATAGAAGCTGTTTTGACGAAATCCGGCACCGGATGTAACATGGGTGATAGACTTGGTAATTTTTGCGGTAGAAGCTGTTATGCTAAAATCGGGCACCGGATGTAACATGCGACTTGGCACAATTTTGGGATGGAAGCTATTAGGCCAAAATAGGGCACCGGATGTTAATATGGGTGATAGACTTGGAAGTTTTTGGGATAGCTATTAGGCCAAAACAGGCAACGGATGTAACATGGTGATAGACTTGGCAGTTTTGCGATAGAAGCTGTTATGACAAATCGGGCACCGGATGTAACATGGTGATAGAATTGGCAATTTTTTGGGATGGAAGCTGTCATGCCGAAATTGGGCACGGGATGTAACATGGGTGATAGGCTTGGCAGTGTTTGGGATAGAAAGCTCTTGTGACGAAATCGGGCACTGATGTAACATGGTGATAGACTTGGCAGTTTTAGGATGAAAACTATCATGCCGAAATTCGGGCACCGGACGTAACATGGTTGATACATTTGGCAGTCTTTTGGGATGGAAGCTGTCTTGCAGAAATCGGGCACCGGATGTAACATGGGTGGTAGACTTGGCAGCTTTTGGGATGGAAGCTATTAAGCCGAAATCGGGCACCGGATGTAACATCGGTGATAGACTTGGCAGTCTTTGGTCTGGAAGCTATTAGGCCAAAATCGGGCACCGGATGGAAATAGGTGATAGACTTGGCAGTTTTGCTATAGAAGCTATTATGACGAAATCGGGCACTGGATGGAACATGGGTGATAGACTTGGTAGTTTTTGGGATAGACGCTATTAGTCCGAAATCGGGCACTGGATGTAACATGGTGATAGACTTAGTAATTTTTGCGATAGAAGCTTTTATGACGAAATCAAGGCACCGGATGTAACATGCGTGATAGACTTGGCAGTTTTTGGGATGGAAGTTGTCATGCCGAAATCGGGCACCAGATGTAACATGGGTGATAGACTTGGTAATTTTTGCGGTAGAAGCTGTTATGCTAAAATCGGGCATCGGATGTAACATGAGTGATAGACTTGGCAGTTTTTGGGATGGAAGCTATTAGGCCAAATAGGGCACCGGGTGTAACATGGGTGATAGACTTGGCAGTTTTTGGGATTAAAGCTATTAGGCCAAAATAGGGCACCGGATGAAACATGGGTGATAGACTTGGCAGTTTTTGCGACGGAAGCTATTAGGCCGAAATCGGGCACCGGATGTGACATGGGCGATAGACTTGGCAGTTTTTGTGAAAGAAGCTTTTATGACGAAATCGGGCACCGGATCTAACATGGGTGATAGACTTGGCAGTTTTTGGGATGGAAGCTGTCATGCCGAAATCGGGCACCGGATCTAACATGGGTGATAGACTTGACTGTTTTTGGGATGGACGCTATTAGGCCGAAATCGGGCACTGGATGTAACATGGGTGATAGACTTGGCAATTTTTGTAATAGAAGCTGTTTTGACGAAATTAGGCACCGGATGTAACATGGGTGATAGACTTGGCAGTTTTTGGGATGGAAGCTGTCATGCCGAAATCGGGCACCGGATGTAACATGGGTGATAGACTAGGTAATTTTTGCAATAGAAGCTGTTATGCTAAATCGGGCACCGGATGTAACATGGGTGATAGACTTGGCAGTTTTTGGGATGGAAGCTATTAGGCCAAAATAGGGCACCGGATGTAATATGGGTGATTGACTTGGCAGTTTTTGGGATGAATGCTATCATGCCGAAATCGGACACCGGATGTAACATGGGTGATACACTTGGCAGGTTTTGCGATGGAAGCTGTCTTGCAGAAATCGGGCACCGGATGTAACATGGGTGGTAGACTTGGCAGCTTTTGGGATGGAAGCTATTAAGCCGAAATCGGGCACCGGCTGTAACATCGGTGATAGGCTTGGCAGTCTTTAGCCTAGAAGCTATTAGGCCAAAATCGGGCACCGGATGTAAATAGGTGATAGACTTGGTTGTTTTTGCGATAGAAGCTGTTATGATGAAATCGGGCACTGGATGTAACATGGGTGATAAACTTGGTAGTTTTTTGGATAGACGCAATTAGTCCGAAATCGGGCACTGGATGTAACATAGGTGATAGACTTGGCAATTTTTGCAATAGAAGCTGTTATGACGAAATCAGGCACCGGATGTAACATGGGTGATTGACTTGGCAGTTTTTGGGATGGAAGCTGTCATGCCGAAATCGGGCACCGGATGTAACATGGGTGATAGACTTGGTAATTTTTGCGATAGAAGCTGTTATGCTAAAATTGGGCACCGGATGTAACATGGGTGATAGACTTGGCAGTTTTTGGGATGGAAGCTATTAGGCCAAAATAGGGCACCGGATGTAACATGGGTGATAGACTTGGCAGATTTTGGGATTAAAGCTATTAGGCCAAAATAGGGCACCGGATGTAACATGGGTGATAGACTTGGCAGTTTTTAGGATGGAAACTGTCATGCCGAAATCGGGCAATGGATGTAACATGGGTGATAGACTTGGCAATTTTTGCGATAAAAGCTATTATGCTAAACTCGGGCACCGGATGTAAAATGGGTGATAGACTTGGCAATTTTTGCAATAGAAGCTGTTATGACGAAATTGGGCACCAGATGTAGCATGGGTGATAGACTTGGCAGTTTTTGGGATGGAAGCTGTCATGCCGAAATAGGGCACCATATGTAACATGGGTGATAGACTTGGCAGTTTTTGCGATAAAAGCTCTTATGACGAAATCGGGCATCAGATGTAACATGGGTGATAGACTTGGCACTTTTAGGGATGAAAGCTATCATGCCGAAATCGGGCACCGGATGTAGCATGGGTGATACACTTGGCAGTTTTTGCGATGGAAGCTGTCATGCAAAAATCGGGCACCGGATGTAACATGGGTGATAGACATGGCAGCTTTTGGGATGGAAGCTATTAGGCCGAAATCGGGCACCGGATGTAAATAGGTGATAGACTTGGCAGTTTTTGCGATAGAAGCTCTTATGACGAAATCAGGCACCGGATGCAACATGGGTGATAGACTTGGCAATTTTTGCGATGGAAGTTGCCAGGCCGAAATAGGGCACCATATGTAACATGGGTGATAGACTTGGCAGTTTTTGGGATAGAAGCTCTTATGACGAAATCGGGCACCGGATGTAACATGGGTGATAGAGTTGGCACTTTTAGGGATGAAAGCTATCATGCCGAAATCGGGCATCGGATGTAGCATGGGTGATACACTTGGCAGTTTTTGCAATGAAAGCAGTCATGCAAAAATCGGGCACCGGATGTAACATGGGTGATAGACATGGCAGCTTTTGGGATGGAAGCTATTAGGCCGAAATCAGGCACCGGATGTAAATAGGTGATACACTTGGCAGTTTTTGCGATAGAAGCTCCTATGACGAAATCAGGCACCGGATGCAACATGGGTGAGAGACTTGGCAATTTTTGGAATGGAAGCTATTAGGCCGAACTCGGGCACCAGATGTAACATGGGTGATAGACTTGGCAGTTTTGGATTAAAGCTATTAGGCCAAAATAGGGCACCGGATGTAACATGGGTGATAGACTTGGCAGTTTTTGCGATAGAAGATGTTATGAAGAAATCGGGCACCGGATGTAACATGGGTGATAGACTTGGCAGTTTTTGGGATGGAAACAGTCATGCCGAAATCGGGCAAGGGATGTAACATGGGTGATAGACTTGGCAATTTTTGCGATAGAAGCTATTATGCTAAACTCGGGCACCGGATGTAAAAATGGGTAATAGACTTGGCAATTTTTGCAATAGAAGCTGTTATGACGAAATTGGGCACCAGATGTAGCATGGGTGATAGACTTGGCAGTTTTTGGAATAGAAGCTCTTGTGACGAAATCGAGCACCGGATGTAACATGGGTGATACACTTGGCAGTTTTTGGGATGGAAGCTATTAGGCCAAAGTAGGGCACCGGATGTAACATGGGTGATAGACTTGACAGGTTTTGCGATGGAAGCTGTTATGACGAAATCGGACACCGGATGTAACATGGGTGATAGACTTGGCAGTTTTTGGGTTGGAAGTTGTCATGCCAAAATCAGGCACGGGATGTAACATGGGTGATAGACTTGGCAATTTTTGCGATAGAACCTATTATGCTAAAATCGGGCACAGGATGTAACATGGGTGAAAGACTTGGCAGTTTTTGCGATAGAAGCTTTTATGACGAAATCGGGAACCAGATGTAGCATGGGTGATAGACTTGGCAGTTTTTGGGATGGAAGCTGTCATGCCGAAATAGGGCACCATATGTAACATGGGTGATAGACTTGGCAATTTTTGCGATAGAAGCTCTTATGACGAAATCGGGCACCAGATGTAAAATGGGTGATACACTTGGCAGTTTTTGCGATGAAAGCTGTCATGCAAAAATCGGGCACCAGATGTAACATGGGTGATAGACATGGCAGCTTTTGGGATGGAAGCTATTAGGCCAAAATCGGGCACCGGATGTAAATAGGTGATAGACTTGGCAGTTTTTGCGTAGAAGCTCCTATGACGAAATCAGGCACCGGATGCAACATGGGTGATAGACTTTGCAATTTTCGGAATGGAAGCTATTAGGAGAACTCGGGCACCGGATGTAACATGGGTGATAGACTTGGCAATTTTTGGGATGGACGCTATTATACCGAAATCGGGCACTGGATGTAACATGGGTGATAGACTTCGCAATTTTTGCGATTGAAGGTGTTATGACAAAATCAGGCACCGGATGTAACATGGGTGATGGACTTGGCAGTTTTTGGGATGGAAGCTGTCATGCCGAAATCAGGCAACCGATGTAACATGGGTGATAGACTTGGTATTTTGCGATAGAAGTTGTTTATTCTAAAATCGGGCACGTGTAACATGGGTGATAGACTTGGCAATTTTGGGATGGAAGCTATTAGTCAAAATAGGGCACCGGATGTAACATGGGTGATAGACTTGGCAGTTTTTGGATGGAAACTATTAGGCAAATAAGGGCACCGGATGTAACATGGGTGATAGACTGGCAGTTTTTGGGATAGAAGCTCTTGTGACGAAATCGGGCACCGGATGTAACATGGGTGATAGACTTGGCAGTTTTAGGAATGAAAGCTATCATGCTGAAATCTGGCACCGGATGTAACATGGGTGATACATTGGCTGATTTTGGGATGGAAGCTGTCATGCAAGAAATCGGGCACCGGATGTAACATGGGTGATAGACTTGGCAGCTTTTGGGATGGAAGCTTATTAGGCTGAAATCGAGCACCGGACGCAACATCAGTGATAGACTTGGCAGTCTTTGGGATGGAAGCTATTAGGCCGAAATCGGGCACCGGATGTAAATAGGTGATAGACTTGGCAGTTTTACGATAGAAGCTGTTATGACGAAATCGGACATCGGATGTAAATTGGGTGATAGACTTGGCAATTTTTGGGATGGAAGCTATTAGGCCGAAGTCGGGCACCGGATGTAACATGGGTGATAGACTTGGCAGTTTTTGCGATAGAAGCTGTTATGATGAAATCGGGCAACAGATCTAACATGGGTGATAGACTTTGAAATTTTGGGATAAAAGCTGTTATGCCGAAATCGGGCATTGGATGTAAATAGGTAATAGACTTGGCGTTTTTGCGATAGAAGCTGTTATGACGAAAATCGGGCACCGGATGTAACATAGGTGATAAACTTGGCAGTTTTTGGGATGGAAGCTATCATACCGAAATTGGGCAGGAGGTAACATGGGTGTAGACTTGTCAATTTTTGGGATTGAAGCTACTAGGCCGAAGTCGGGCTCGGATGTAACATGGGTGATAGACTTGGCAGTTTTTGTGATAGAAGCTGTTATGATGAAATCGAGCGCCAGATGTAACATGGGTGATAGACTTTGCAAATTTTTGGATTGAAGTTGTTAAGCCGAA
>NC_035169.2:96261-112937 GCF_001659605.2 Manihot esculenta
AGGGCACCATATGTAACATGGGTGATAGACTTGGCAATTTTTGCGATAGAAGCTCTTATGACGAAATCGGGCACCAGATGTAAAATGGGTGATACACTTGGCAGTTTTTGCGATGAAAGCTGTCATGCAAAAATCGGGCACCAGATGTAACATGGGTGATAGACATGGCAGCTTTTGGGATGGAAGCTATTAGGCCAAAATCGGGCACCGGATGTAAATAGGTGATAGACTTGGCAGTTTTTGCGATAGAAGCTCCTATGACGAAATCAGGCACCGGATGCAACATGGGTGATAGACTTTGCAATTTTCGGAATGGAAGCTATTAGGCAGAACTCGGGCACCGGATGTAACATGGGTGATAGACTTGGCAATTTTTGGGATGGACGCTATTAGACCGAAATCGGGCACTGGATGTAACATGGGTGATAGACTTCGCAATTTTTGCGATTGAAGGTGTTATGACAAAATCAGGCACCGGATGTAACATGGGTGATGGACTTGGCAGTTTTTGGGATGGAAGCTGTCATGCCGAAATCAGGCAACCGATGTAACATGGGTGATAGACTTGGTAATTTTTGCGATAGAAGTTGTTATTCTAAAATCGGGCACCGGATGTAACATGGGTGATAGACTTGGCAATTTTTGGGATGGAAGCTATTAGTCAAAATAGGGCACCGGATGTAACATGGGTGATAGACTTGGCAGTTTTTTGGATGGAAACTATTAGGCCAAATAAGGGCACCGGATGTAACATGGGTGATAGACTTGGCAGTTTTTGGGATAGAAGCTCTTGTGACGAAATCGGGCACCGGATGTAACATGGGTGATAGACTTGGCAGTTTTAGGAATGAAAGCTATCATGCTGAAATCTGGCACCGGATGTAACATGGGTGATACACTTGGCTGATTTTGGGATGGAAGCTGTCATGCAGAAATCGGGCACCGGATGTAACATGGGTGATAGACTTGGCAGCTTTTGGGATGGAAGCTATTAGGCTGAAATCGAGCACCGGACGCAACATCAGTGATAGACTTGGCAGTCTTTGGGATGGAAGCTATTAGGCCGAAATCGGGCACCGGATGTAAATAGGTGATAGACTTGGCAGTTTTTACGATAGAAGCTGTTATGACGAAATCGGACATCGGATGTAACTTGGGTGATAGACTTGGCAATTTTTGGGATGGAAGCTATTAGGCCGAAGTCGGGCACCGGATGTAACATGGGTGATAGACTTGGCAGTTTTTGCGATAGAAGCTGTTATGATGAAATCGGGCACCAGATCTAACATGGGTGATAGACTTTGCAAATTTTGGGATAAAAGCTGTTATGCCGAAATCGGGCATTGGATGTAAATAGGTAATAGACTTGGCAGTTTTTGCGATAGAAGCTGTTATGACGAAATCGGGCACCGGATGTAACATAGGTGATAAACTTGGCAGTTTTTGGGATGGAAGCTATCATACCGAAATTGGGCACCGGAGGTAACATGGGTGATAGACTTGTCAATTTTTGGGATTGAAGCTACTAGGCCGAAGTCGGGCATCGGATGTAACATGGGTGATAGACTTGGCAGTTTTTGTGATAGAAGCTGTTATGATGAAATCGAGCGCCAGATGTAACATGGGTGATAGACTTTGCAAATTTTTGGATTGAAGTTGTTAAGCCGAAATCGAACACCGGATGTAACATGGGTGATAGACTTGGTAGTTTTTGGGATAGAAGTTGTCATGGCGAAATCGAGCACCAGATGTAACATGGGTGATAGACTTGGATATTTTTGGGATGGAAGCTATTAGGTCGAAACCGAGCTACGAATATAACATGGCTGATAGACTTGGCAGCTTTTGCGATGGAAGCTATTAGGCCGAAATCGGGCACCGTATGTAACATGGGCGATAGACTTGGCAGTTTTTGTGAAAGAAGTTGTTATGACGAAATCGGGCACCGCATGTATCATGGGTGATAGACTTGGCAGTTTTTGGAATGGAAGCTGTCATGCCGAAATCGGGCACCGGATCTAACATGGGTGATAGACTTTGCAGTTTTTGCGATGGACGCTATTTGTCCAAAATCCGGCACTGGATATAACATGGGTGATAGACTTGGCAAATTTTGTGATAGAAGCTGTTACGACGAAATCAGGCACCGGATGTGACATGGGTGATAGGCTTGGCAGTTTTTGGGATGGAAGCTGTCATTCCGAAATCGGGCACCGGATGTAACATGGGTGATAGACTTCGTAATTTTTGCGATAGAAGCTGTTATGCTAAAATCGGGGACCGGATGTAACATGGGTGATAGACTTGGCAGTTTTTGGGATGGAAGCTATTAGGCCAAAATAGGTCACCAGATGTAACATGGGTGATAGACTTGGCAGTTTTTGCGATAGAAGCTGTTATGACTAAATCGGGCACCGGATGTAACATGTGTGATAGACTTTGTAACGACCCGAAAAATCGGACCGCTACCGGCGCTAGGATCCGGGTCGACTTAAGGCCGCCGGGACCCGTAGCAAGCCTAACATGCATCCTGTGAATCTGTTTAATCCCATACATGATCAACAACATACATAAAAATTAAAACTTTTCTTCACACATACTGTCACCAACTAACTCAACCTGTGCATACTCTGATCATATACATAACATAGTCCCTCTGTGGGATCTCATCAAGCCTTAAAGGCAAAACAACCTGTGTTGAGTTAGTTTACATAAACCTCATAACATAAGATCATGTACATATAAAAGGGATTAACAATATACTATGGTCAAGCACAACTCTATCCTCAATAACCTCATTACATAATATACTGAATATTTTTACATTTCATCATAATACAATTGTCATGTCCACCATCTAACTATTACATGCATATGACTTTCTTTTTCTCTTCTTGCCTTCTCTATCTATCCCGTACCTGCAAACCTGGGGGTTAGGGGAGAGGGGTGAGCTAGATGCCCAGTGAGTAGAACTATAAAAAGAATATTTAAAACATGCCATCATGAAATGCATCAATACGCAAACAAATCACACCACGGATGGACTGATTCAAAAATCCCTCAACTCCATGCCCGGCCCTATTATGGGCACCACAGGACTTCGTATTGCCCGGCCCTATTATGGGCACCACAGGACTTCGTATTCAGAAGGCTAATGAATCATCCTAATGTCCATCCACTAACATCTATCACAACAATGCAATGCGGCATATTCGTGAATTCTAATGCAAACAACCTATGATATGATCATGATGCATGAAGCATGATAAAAGCATTTCATTTCTTAATTTAAAGGGTTAAGTTTAGTTCCACTCACCTCTGGCTGACTCTGACAAACTCTGTAGCAGCTGGCTCACTGCTGGGGTCCTTGGTTCCTCGGGTCCGAACCTACACAGGTGGACTCCAATGAGGGACCAAACATACATGAACATAACTCTAATACATCCCCCAGAAACCCCCTAAAACATCCTGAAAACATCACATGAAAATATGCATGAAATGGCTGAACAGGGAACTTTCGGCGGCACCTTCGGCGGCCGAAAGTCCCAGACAGAGACGAAACTCAGGTAGGTTCGGCGGCACCTTCGGCGGCCGAAAGTGCCAGACAGAGACGAAAGTCTCTCTTCGGGGGCAACTTCGGCAGCCGAAAGGCCTGCCTCCCCAGCCATGTTTGGCGGCCGAAAGTACCTTCGGCTGCCGAACCTGGTTTCTGCCAAAGGGCAGAAACTTGGCTCCCTTTGTACATTTCATCTCCAAACCTTCCAAACATGCATATTGTTCAACCAAAGCATGCATACAAGTTTCCTAGGGGCCTCAAACATGCATATACCCCATCTACAACACTTCAAACACACAAAAATCCACACACATTGCTCAAATCATCAATATAACCCATAAACTCAACATATACCCTAACATGCATTTCTACCCATAGATCTTGCATAAAACTTACTTAAAACACATAAGGAGCTTAAGATCGGCTCTTACCTCTTGAAGATCGAGAGGGAGACGACCTAAACTTGGAGATCCACGAAAATGAGCTCCTGAGTTCCCAAAGCACCAAAACTTGGTTTAAATGTTCAAAACTTGCAATGTGAGTTTAAAACTCAAGAAAAAAAAAATGGAAGAGATTTGGAAGAAGAACACAAGAGTTGCAAAGGGAAGGTCGGAAGCTTGCTGTGGCCGAAAATGGGAGAAAGCTCGCCCATTTCGGCTAAGTGCCCCATTTATAGGTGGCTGGCCAGGCCACGTTCGGGGGCCGAAAGTGCCTCCGCATCCATCCAATGTTCGGTGGCCGAACTTGACTTTCGGCGGCCGAAACTGGACTTCCCTAACTCATGCTTTCGGGGGCCTAACGTGCCTCCAAAATGCATGCATGTTCGGCGGCCGAACTTGGCTTTCGGCGGCCGAACCTGGGTTTTCCTCCAAGGACTCTTCATGCAAAAACTCATTTAATATCATACTTAAAACCATTACAATTCATGAAAACATTTTACAAAAACATGATTTTTCCCTTCTAGAGGTCTCCGACATCCGAGATTCCACCGGACGGTAGGAATTCCGATACCGGAGTTTAGCCGGGTATTACAGACTTGGCAGTTTTTGGGATGGAAGCTGTAATGCCGAAATCGGGCACGAGATGTAACATGGGTGATAGAGTTGGCAATTTTTGCGATAGAAGCTATTATGCTAAAATCGGGCACCGGATGTAACATGGGTGATAGACTTGGCAGTTTTTGCGATAGAAGCTGTTATGACGAAATCGGGCACCAGATGTAGCATGGGTGATAGACTTGGCAGTTTTTGGGATGGAAGTTGTCATGCCGAATTAGGGCACCGGATGTAACATGGGTGATAGACTTGGCAGTTTTTGGGATAGAAGCTCTTGTGACGAAATCGGCCACCGAATGTAGCATGGGTGATAGACTTGGCAGTTTTAGGGATGAAAGCTATCATGCCGATATTGGGCACCGAATGTAACATGGGTGATACACTTGGCTGTTTTTGGGATGGAAGTTGTCATGCAGAAATCGGGCACCGGATGTAACATGGGTGATAGACATGGCAGCTTTTGGGATGGGAGCTATTAATCCGAAATCGGGCACCAAATGTAACATCTGTGATAGACTTGGCAGTCTTTGGGATAGAAGCTATTAAGCCGAAATCGGGCACCGGAAGTAAATAGGTGATAGACTTGGCAGTTTTTTCGATAGAAGCTGTTATGATGAAATCGGGCACCGGATGTAACATGGGTGATAGACTTGGCAGTTTTTGAGATAGAAGCTATTTTGATGAAATTGAGCACCAGATGTAACATGGGTGATAGACTTTGCAAATTTTGGGATAAAAGCCATTATGCCGAAATCGGGCACCGGATGTAACATGTGTGATAGACTTGGCAGTTTTTGGGATGGAAGCTGTCATGCCGAAATCGGGCACGAGATGTAACATGAGTGATAGACTTGGCAATTTTTGGGATGGAAGCTATTAGGCCGAAATCGGGCACCGGATGTAACATGGGCGATAGACTTGGCAGTTTTTGTGAAAGAAGCTTTTATGACGAAATCGGGCACCGGATCTAACATGGGTGATAGACTTGGCAGTTTTTGGGATGCAAGCTGTCATGCCGTAATCGGGGACCGGATCTAACATGGGTGATAGACTTGGCTGTTTTTGGGATGGACGCTATTAGTCCGAAATCGGGCACTGGATGTAACATGGGTGATAGACTTGGCAATTTTTGCAATAGAAGCTTTTTTGACGAAATCAGGCACCGGATGTAACATGGGTGATAGACTTGGTAATTTTTGCGATAGAAGCTGTTATGCTAAAATCGGGCACCGGATGTAACATGGGTGATAGACTTGGCAGTTTTTGGCATGGAAGCTATTAGGCAAAAATAGGGCACTGGATGTTATATGGGATATAGACTTGGAAGTTTTTGGGATATAAGCTATTAGGCCAAAACAGGGCACCGGATGTAACATGGATGATAGACTTGGCACTTTTTGCGATAGAAGCTGTTATGACGAAATCGGGCACCGGATGTAACATGGGTGATAGAATTGGCCGTTTTTGGGATGGAAGCTGTCATGCCGAAATCGGGCACGGGATGTAACATGGGTGATAGGCTTGGCAGTTTTTACGATAGAAGCTATTATGCTAAAATCGGGCACCGGATGTAACATGGGTGATAGACTTGGCAGTTTTTGCGATAGAAGCTGTTATGACGACATAGGGCACCAGATGTAGCATGGGTGACACACTTGGCAGTGTTTGGGATGGAAGCTGTCATGCCGAAATAGGGCCCCAGATGTAACATGTGTGATAGACTTGGCAGTTTTTGGGATGGAAGCTGTCATTCCGAAATCGGGCACGAGATGTAACATGGGTGATAGGCTTGGCAGTTTTTACGATAGAAGCTATTATGCTAAAATCGGGCACCGGATGTAACATGGGTGATAGACTTGGAAGTTTTTGCGATAGAAGCTGTTATGACGACATAGGGCACCAGATGTAGCATGGGTCACACACTTGGCAGTGTTTGGGATGGAAGCTGTCATGCCGAAATAGGGCACCAGATGTAACATGTGTGATAGACTTGGCAGTTTTTGGGATGGAAGCTGTCATTCCGAAATCGGGCACGAGATGTAACATGGGTCATAGAGTTGGCAATTTTTGGGATGGAAGCTGTCATGCCAAAATCGGGCACGAGATGTAACATGGGTGATAGAGTTGGCAATTTTTGCGATAGAAGCTATTATGCTAAAATCGGGTACCGGATGTAACATGGGTGATAGACTTGGCAGTTTTTGCGATAGAAGCTGTTATGACGAAATCGGGCACCAGATGTAGCATGGGTGATAGACTTGGCAGTTTTTGGGATGGAAGCTGTCATGCCAAAATAGGGCACCGGATGTAACATGGGTGATAGACTTGACAGTTTTTGGGATAGAAGCTCTTGTGACGAAATCGGCCACCGAATGTAGCATTGGTGATAGACTTGGCAGTTTTAGGGATGAAAGCTATCATGCGGAAATTGGGCACCGAATGTAACATGGGTGATACACTTGGCTGTTTTTGGGATGGAAGTTGTCATGCAGAAATCGGGCACCGGATGTAACATGGGTGATAGACATGGCTGTTTTTGGGATGGAAGTTGTCATGCAGAAATCGGGCACCGGATGTAACATGGGTGATAGACATGGCAGCTTTTGGGATGGGAGCTATTAATCCGAAATCGGGCACCAAATGTAAAATCGGTGATAGACTTGGCAGTCTTTGGGATATAAGCTATTAGGCCGAAATCGGGCACCGGATGTAAATAGGTGATAGACTTGGCAGTTTTTGCGATAGAAGCTGTTATGATGAAATCGGGCACCGGATGTAACATGGGTGACAGACTTGGCAGTTTTTGAGATAGAAGTTGTTTTGATGAAATCGGGCACCAGATGTAACATGGGTGATAGACTTTCCAAATTTTGGGATAAAAGCCATTATGCCGAAATCGGGCACCGGATGTAACATGTTTGATAGACTTGGCTGTTTTTGGGTTGGAAGCTGTCATGCCGAAATCGGGCACCAGATGTAGCATGGGTGATGTAACAGCCCGGAAACCGGTACCCTCTCTGTAACGGCCCAAACTGCTCGGCACTAGGATCCAGATCGGCTTAAGGCCGCCTAGACCCGTAGTAAGCCTGCTATGAACTCTGTGTACCTGTGAAAATCCCATACATGATCCGACTGGATTAGTAACTGTTACGAAAAACAACCAGATTTAACCTTTAAAACACTCTCTGAAGGTCCATGTATATGAACCACAATACTCAGATATACTAATCTGAGTTAGCCCTCAGGCTATCTATAATACACCAGTGACACGCTACCAAGTAACCTCCATGCACTATGCGCTCTGCTGCATAGAACCCACTCTGTAAGGGTCAGCATATCATAAGTTCACTTGGCTACCATAGAGTCACAGGAATCACACCTGGTCTTCTCAAATGGCCTCTCTCTGGATCACAGGAATCAAACCTGGTCTTTCCTTTGCACTGGTCTTGGGTCAAAGGAATGAATCCCTGTCTTCCCTCACAGTTATCATTCACTGGGTTTTCGAAACACAACATATATTAAGTCTGGTCTGACTCATTTCTCATCAAGAAACTGTAAAACAGGATACATGTATACACTAGGGATTCACAAACACTAGACAATAGGCATAAGCACATTCTAACTCATATATACATTAACTGATTAACGATTACATCACTTTTATCTCTTTCTATACATCATTATACATCATGTCCATACTATACTATTACACATGCAATCCTTTAGCATAACTCTGTTGCTTCTGCCCTTCCCAGCTAACCCTGTACCTGCAAAACTGGGATTAAGGGAAAGGGATGAGCTTCTAAAGCCCAGTGAGTAGAAACACTGAAAACAGTTCAATCATACACACTATATATGAAAATGCATCACCAAACAAACATCTCAATATATCCTGGATTAGACATGACCCCACAACTCCCTCGACGGGCTAGTGAAGTCGCCTTGGTCCAATCTCCATTAAGGTAGACATGACCCCAAAAATACCCTCTGTCAATACTGGCCCCCCAAAGGAGCTACACAGGGCATTCCAACATATACTTGCCCAACTGACCTGACACAATGACAGGAGCCGAAGCTTAGGCTATTGGAGTCGCCTGGGTCCACCTAACCTCTGATCACATAATCATCAATAATATGCAATGCTTCATATTCGTGATTCTAATGCAATCACCCTAATACATATCATAGCAGTCATGATGCATGAACTATGCTAAAGCATTATGTTTCTTTAATAAAAGATTAAGTTTAGTTCTACTCACCTCTGCTCCTCAAGCAGAAACCTGACTGACTCTGCAACTGCTAATCCTGACGACCTCCCTGAACTGTCGGGTCCGATCCTACACAAAAGGACTCGATTGAGGTGTCAAACATACTCTTATTACTTCTTAAACATCTTCCCAAAACCCCTCTAAAAGCTCATAGAACAATCACATAAAACATGCAAAGGAAAAGCTAGGCAGGACACCTTCGGCGGCACCTTCGGCGGCCGAATGTGCAGGACAGATCCGAAAGTCCATTCTTTCGGAGGCAACCTTAGGCAGCCGAAACTACCTTCACAAGGGGTTCGGCGGCCGAATCCTCCCTTCGGCGGCCGAACCTGAGTTCATCCAGAACTCAGCTTCGTGCACAACCATCTCCTGCCAAGCACCAACTCTACTCAATCATGCATACACCACTCCTCAACTTGCATATACTCTGGTATATGCTCCAAGGGGTCCAAAACTACCTATTAACCCCAACAAAACATCAACTATAACACATATTCAAGCTTCCATGCAAAAACCCTCAAAAACATACTTTGACACCTACGCATGCAACTCTACCCTTAACCATTTGAAAAACTGTTAAAACTCATTAAAACAAGCTTAAAGACTTCCCTTACCTCGTGAAAACAGAAGAGGAACAACCAACTCTGCAACTCCTCTTCCACTATGACCAAAACCTCACTTTTCTCTCTTGTTTCGCCAAAACGTTCAAACCCTTTGCAAATGACCAAACCTTCTGCATGAGCTGATTAAAGCTTGCAGATGAGTCAAGGGAGACGTGGCAGAAGAAAACCTTCACTCTTACCCTTCTAGAACCTCTGACATCCCTGAATTCCACCGGACGGTAGGAATTCCGATGTCGGATTTAGCCGGGTATTACAGGTGATAGACTTGGCAATTTTTGGGATGGAAGCTATTAGGCCGAAATTGGGTACCGGATGTAACATGGGTGATAGACTTGGCAGTTTTTGCGATAGAAGCTGTTATGACGAAATCGGGCACCAGATGTAGCATGGGTGATAGACTTGGCAGTTTTTGGGATGGAAGCTGTCATGCCGAATTAGGGCACCGGATGTAACATGGGTGATAGACTTGCCATATTTTGGGATAGAAGCTCTTGTGACGAAATCGGCCACCGAATGTAGCATGGGTGATAGACTTGGCAGTTTTAAGGATGAGAGCTATCATGCCGAAATTGGGCACCGAATGTAACATGGGTGATACACTTGGCTGTTTTTGGGATGGAAGTTGTCATGCAGAAATCGGGCACCGGATGTAACATGGGTGATAGACATGGCAGCTTTTGGGATGGGAGCTATTAATCTGAAATCGGGCACCAAATGTAACATCGGTGATAGACTTGGCAGTCTTTGGGATAGAAGCTATTAAGCCGAAATCGGGCACCGGAAGTAAATAGGTGATAGACTTGGCAGTTTTTGCGATAGAAGCTGTTATGATGAAATCGGGCACCGGATGTAACATGGGTGATAGACTTGGCAGTTTTTGAGATAGAAGCTGTTTTGATGAAATCGGGCACCAGATGTAACATGGGTGATGGACTTTGCAAATTTTGGGATAAAAGCCATTATGCCGAAATCGGGCACCGGATGTAACATGTGTGATAGACTTGGCAGTTTTTGGGATGGAAGCTGTCATGCCGAAATTGGGCACGAGATGTAACATGGGTGATAGACTTGGCAATTTTTGGGATGGAAGCTATTAGGCCGAAATCGGGCACCGGATGTAACATGGGCGATAGACTTGGCAGTTTTTGTGAAAGAAGCTTTTATGACGAAATCGGGCACCGGATCTAACATGGGTGATAGACTTGGCAAATTTTGGGATGCAAGCTGTCATGCCGACATCGGGCACCGGATCTAACATGGGTGATAGACTTGGCTGTTTTTGGGATGGACGCTATTAGTCCGAAATCGGGCACTGGATGTAACATGGGTGATAGACTTGGCAATTTTTGCAATAGAAGCTGTTTTGACAAAATCAGGCACCGGATGTAACATGGGTGATAGACTTGGTAATTTTTGCGATAGAAGCTGTTATGCTAAAATCGGGCACCGGATGTAACATGGGTGATAGACTTGGCAGTTTTTGGGATGGAAGCTATTAGGCAAAAATAGGGCACCGGATGTTATATGGGATATAGACTTGGAAGTTTTTGGGATATAAGCTATTAGGCCAAAACAGAGCACCGGATGTAACATGGATGATAGACTTGGCAGTTTTTGCGATAGAAGCTGTTATGACGAAATCGGGCACCGGATGTAACATGGGTGATAGAATTGGCCGTTTTTTGGATGGAAGCTGTCATGCCGAAATCGGGCACGGGATGTAACATGGGTGATAGGCTTGGCAGTTTTTGCGATAGAAGCTATTATGCTAAAATCGGGCACCGGATGTAACATGGGTGATAGACTTGGCAGTTTTTGGGATGGAATCTATTAGGCCAAAATAGGGCACCGGATGTAACATGGGTGATAGACTTGGCAGTTTTTGCGATGGAAGCTGTCATGCCGAATTAGGGCACCGGATGTAACATGGGTGATAGACTTGGCAGTTTTTGGGATAGAAGCTCTTGTGACGAAATCGGCCACCGAATGTAGCATGGGTGATAGACTTGGCAGTTTTAGGGATGAAAGCTATCATGCCGAAATTGGGCACCGAATGTAACATGGATGATACACTTGGCTGTTTTTGGGATGGAAGTTGTCATGCAGAAATCGGGCACCGGATGTAACATGGGTGATAGACATGGCAGCTTTTGGGATGGGAGATATTAATCCGAAATCGGGCACCAAATGTAACATCGGTGATAGACTTGGCAGTCTTTGGGATAGAAGCTATTAGGCCGAAATCGGGCACCGGATGTAAATAGGTGATAGACTTGGCAGTTTTTGCGATAGAAGCTGTTATGATGAAATCGGGCACCGGATGTAACATGGGTGACAGACTTGGCAGTTTTTGAGATAGAAGCTGTTTTGATGAAATCGGGCACCAGATGTAACATGGGTGATAGACTTTCCAAATTTTGGGATAAAAGCCATTATGCCGAAATCGGGCACCGGATGTAACATGTGGGATAGACTTGGCTGTTTTTGGGATGGAAGCTGTCATGCCGAAATCGGGCACGAGATGTAACATGGGTGATAGACTTGGCAATTTTTGGGATGGAAGCTATTAGGCCGAAATCGGGCACCGAATGTAACATGGGCGATAGACTTGGCAGTTTTTGTGAAAGAAGCTTTTATGACGAAATCGGGCACCGGATCTAACATGGGTGATAGACTTGGCAGTTTTTGGGATGCAAGCTGTCATGCCGAAATCGGGAACCGGATCTAACATGGGTGATAGACTTGGCTGTTTTTGGGATGGACGCTATTAGTCCGAAATCGGGCACTGGATGTAACATGGGTGATAGACTTGGCAATTTTTGCAATAGAAGCTGTTTTGACGAAATTAGGCACCGGATGTAACATGGGTGATAGACTTGGTAATTTTTGCGATAGAAGCTGTTATGCTAAAATCGGGCACCGGATGTAACATGGGTGATAGACTTGGCAGTTTTTGGGATGGAAGCTATTAGGCAAAAATAGGGCACCGGATGTTATATGGGATATAGACTTGGAAGTTTTTGGGATATAAGCTATTAGGCCAAAACAGAGCACCGGATGTAACATGGATGATAGACTTGGCAGTTTTTGCGATAGAAGCTGTTATGACGAAATCGGGCACCGGATATAACATGGGTGATAGAATTGGCCGTTTTTGGGATGGAAGCTGTCATGCCGAAATCGGGCACGGGATGTAACATGGGTGATAGGCTTGGCAGTTTTTGCGATAGAAGCTATTATGCTAAAATCGGGCACCGGTTGTAACATGGGTGATAGACTTGGCAGTTTTTTGGATGGAATCTATTAGGCCAAAATAGGGCACCGGATGTAACATGGGTGATAGACTTGGCAGTTTTTGCGATAGAAGCTGTTATGACGAAATCGGGCACCAGATGTAGCATGGGTGATAGACTTGGCAGTTTTTGGGATAGAAGCTCTTGTGACGAAATCGAGCACCGGATGTAACATGGGTGATAGACTTGGCAGTTTTTGGGATGAAAGCTGTCATTCCGAAATCGGGCACCGGATGTAACATGGGTGATAGACTTCGTAATTTTTGCGATAGAAGCTGTTATGCTAAAATCGGGCACCGGATGTAACATGGGTGATAGACTTGGCAGTTTTTGGGATGGAAGCTATTAGGCCAAAATAGGTCACCAGATGTAACATGGGTGATAGACTTGGCAGTTTTTGCTATAGAAGTTTTTTTGACTAAATCGGGCACCGGATGTAACATGTGTGATAGACTTGGCAGTTTTTGGGATGGAAGCTAGAATGCCGAAATCGGGCACGAGATGTAACATGGGTGATAGGGTTGGCAGTTTTTGCGATAGAAGCTATTACGCTAAAATCGGGCACCGGATGTAACATGGGTGATAGACTTGGCAGTTTTTGCGATAGAAGCTGTTATGACGAAATCGGGCACCAGATGTAGCATGGGTGATAGACTTGGCAGTTTTTGGGATGGAAGCTGTCATGTCGAATTAGGGCACCGGATGTAACATGGGTGATAGACTTGGCAGTTTTTGGGATAGAAGCTCTTGTGACGAAATCGGCCACCGAATGTAGCATGGGTGATAGACTTGGCAGTTTTAGGGATGAAAGCTATCATGCCGAAATTGGGCACCGAATGTAACATGGGTGATACACTTGGCTGTTTTTTGGATGGAAGTTGTCATGCAGAAATCGGGCACCGGATGTAACATGGGTGATAGACATGGCAGCTTTTGGGATGGGAGCTATTAATCTGAAATCGGACACCAAATGTAACATCGGTGATAGACTTGGCAGTCTTTGGGATAGAAGCTATTAAGCCGAAATCGGGCACCGGAAGTAAATAGGTGATAGACTTGGCAGTTTTTGCGATAGAAGCTGTTATGATGAAATCGGGCACCGGATGTAACATGGGTGATAGACTTGGCAGTTTTTGAGATAGAAGCTGTTTTGATGAAATCGGGCACCAGATGTAACATGGGTGATGGACTTTGCAAATTTTGGGATAAAAGCCATTATGCCGAAATCGGGCACCGGATGTAACATGTGTGATAGACTTGGCAGTTTTTGGGATGGAAGCTGTCATGCCGAAATCGGGCACGAGATGTAACATGGGTGATAGACTTGGCAATTTTTGGGATGGAAGCTATTAGGCCGAAATCGGGCACCGGATGTAACATGGGCGATAGACTTGGCAGTTTTTGTGAAAGAAGCTTTTATGACGAAATCTGGCACCGGATCTAACATGGGTGATAGACTTGGCAGTTTTTGGGATGCAAGCTGTCATGCCGTAATCGGGGACCGGATCTAACATGGGTGATAGACTTGGCTGTTTTTGGGATGGACGCTATTTGTCCGAAATCGAGCACTAGATGTATCATGGGTGATAGACTTGACAATTTTTGCAATAGAAGCTGTTTTGACGAAATCAGGCACCGGATGTAACATGGGTGATAGACTTGGTAATTTTTGCGATAGAAGCTGTTATGCTAAAATCGGGCACCGGATGTAACATGGGTGATAGACTTGGCAGTTTTTGGGATGGAAGCTATTAGGCAAAAATAGGGCACCGGATGTTATATGGGATATAGACTTGGAAGTTTTTGGGATATAAGCTATTAGGCCAAAACAGAGCACCGGATGTAACATGGATGATAGACTTGGCAGTTTTTGCGATAGAAGCTGTTATGACGAAATCGGGCACCGGATGTAACATGGGTGATAGAATTGGCCGTTTTTGGGATGGAAGCTGTCATGCCGAAATCGGGCACGGGATGTAACATGGGTGATAGGCTTGGCAGTTTTTACGATAGAAGCTATTATGCTAAAATCGGGCACCGGATGTAACATGGGTGATAGACTTGGCAGTTTTTGCGATAGAAGCTGTTATGACGACATAGGGCACCAGATATAGCATGGGTGACAGACTTGGCAGTGTTTGGGATGGAAGCTGTCATGCCGAAATAGGGCACCAGATGTAACATGTGTGATAGACTTGGCAGTTTTTGGGATGGAAGCTGTCATGCCGAAATCGGGCACGAGATGTAACATGGGTCATAGAGTTGGCAATTTTTGCGATGGAAGCTGTCATGCCGAAATCGGGCACGAGATGTAACATGGGTGATAGAGTTGGCAATTTTTGCGATAGAAGCTATTATGCTAAAATCGGGCACCGGATGTAACATGGGTGATAGACTTGGCAGTTTTTGCGATAGAAGCTGTTATGACGAAATCGGGCACCAGATGTAGCATGGGTGATAGACTTGGCAGTTTTTGGGATGGAAGCTGTCATGCCGAATTAGGGCACCGGATGTAACATGGGTGATAGACTTGGCAGTTTTTGGGATAGAAGCTCTTGTGACGAAATCGGCCACCGAATGTAGCATGGGTGATAGACTTGGCAGTTTTAGGGATGAAAGCTATCATGCCGAAATTGGGCACCGAATGTAACATGGATGATACACTTGGCTGTTTTTGGGATGGAAGTTGTCATGCAGAAATCGGGCACCGGATGTAACATGGGTGATAGACATGGCAGCTTTTGGGATGGGAGATATTAATCCGAAATCGGGCACCAAATGTAACATCGGTGATAGACTTGGCAGTCTTTGGGATAGAAGCTATTAGGCCGAAATCGGGCACCGGATGTAAATAGGTGATAGACTTGGCAGTTTTTGCGATAGAAGCTGTTATGATGAAATCGGGCACCGGATGTAACATGGGTGACAGACTTGGCAGTTTTTGAGATAGAAGCTGTTTTGATGAAATCGGGCACCAGATGTAACATGGGTGATAGACTTTCCAAATTTTGGGATAAAAGCCATTATGCCGAAATCGGGCACCGGATGTAACATGTGTGATAGACTTGGCTGTTTTTGGGATGCAAGCTGTCATGCCGAAATCGGGAACCGGATCTAACATGGGTGATAGACTTGGCTGTTTTTGGGATGGACGCTATTAGTCCGAAATCGGGCACTGGATGTAACATGGGTGATAGACTTGGCAATTTTTGCAATAGAAGCTGTTTTGACGAAATTAGGCACCGGATGTAACATGGGTGATAGACTTGGTAATTTTTGCGATAGAAGCTGTTATGCTAAAATCGGGCACCGGATGTAACATGGGTGATAGACTTGGCAGTTTTTGGGATGGAAGCTATTAGGCAAAAATAGGGCACCGGATGTTATATGGGATATAGACTTGGAAGTTTTTGGGATATAAGCTATTAGGCCAAAACAGAGCACCGGATGTAACATGGATGATAGACTTGGCAGTTTTTGCGATAGAAGCTGTTATGACGAAATCGGGCACCGGATATAACATGGGTGATAGAATTGGCCGTTTTTGGGATGGAAGCTGTCATGCCGAAATCGGGCACGGGATGTAACATGGGTGATAGGCTTGGCAGTTTTTGCGATAGAAGCTATTATGCTAAAATCGGGCACCGGTTGTAACATGGGTGATAGACTTGGCAGTTTTTTGGATGGAATCTATTAGGCCAAAATAGGGCACCGGATGTAACATGGGTGATAGACTTGGCAGTTTTTGCGATAGAAGCTGTTATGACGAAATCGGGCACCAGATGTAGCATGGGTGATAGACTTGGCAGTTTTTGGGATAGAAGCTCTTGTGACGAAAATCGAGCACCGGATGTAACATGGGTGATAGACTTGGCAGTTTT
>NC_035169.2:113062-113363 GCF_001659605.2 Manihot esculenta
TTTTTGGATGTAGAGCCTGTCACTTCCGAAAATCGGGCACCGATGTACATGGTGGATAGACTTCGAATTTTTGCGATAGAAGCTGTTATGCTAAAATCGGGCCACCGATGTAACATGGGTGATAGACTTGGCAGTTTTGGGATGGAAGCTATTAGGCCAAAATAGGTCACCAGATGTAACATGGTGATAGACTTGGCAGTTTTGCGTATAGAAGTTTTTGACTAATCGGGCACGATGTAACATGTGTGATAGATGGCAGTTTTTGGATGGAAGCTAGAATGCCGAAATCGGGCACGAAGAT